>NC_084732.1:18000378-18187878 GCF_033978785.1 Entelurus aequoreus
CTTTACAAGTGTATGTAAACTTTTGACCACGGCTGTATATAATGCTTATGAAATGTATTTTCGACCGTGTCTGGGAAAAAAAATAGCCTTGATGTTTACAAGATACATCTCTAAACAGTGTACATTTTCAAAAGATAAAATATGATTATTTTGGGGAGGGTGAGGCGTGGTTTTATTCGGGAATTCCTCCAGATTCGAACATCTTGCAGACGGACTCAAAAAACAGGCCGTACAAGAGATTGTGGAGAAAAATTTACACCAAACCATATTCAATACAAATTATCTGCACCTCAAATAAGTGTTTTAAAGAGCTACTGAAACCCACTACTACCGACCACGCAGTCTGATAGTTTATATATCAATGATGAAATCTTAACATTGCAACACATGCCAATACGGCCGGGTTAACTTATAAAGTGCAATTTTTAATTTTCCGCCACACTTCCGTTTGAAAACGTCTATGTATGATGACGTATGCGCGTGACGTCAATGGTTGATACGGAAGTATTCGGACCCATTGAATCCAATACAAAAAGCTCTGTTTTCATCCCAAAATTCCACAGTATTCTGGACATCTGTGTTGGTGAATCTTTTGCAATTTGTTTAATGAACAATGGAGACTGCAAAGAAGAAAGCTGTAGGTGCGATCGGTGTATTAGCGGCGGACTACAGCAACACAACCATGAGAACTTTGAGATGGATAGCAGACGCGCTACCGTGAGTACAGCTTTGGCTTCCAAACATTTGATCGCTTGCCCGTACGTGCGTGTCGCTATGTGCATGTCACGTACGTAACTTTGGGGAAATATATGTTTCTTGCCGACTCTGATGGCGGCCGGGGTGTCGTCGAAAGCTACAACGCCCGCCGCCGCCCCATAGCAAAGTTAGCTTCAATGGCGTCGTTAGCAACAGCATTGTTAAGCTTCGCCAAGCTGGAAATTATTAACCGTGTAGTTACATGTCCATGGTTTAATAGTATTGTTGATCTTCTGTCTATCCTTCCAGTCAGGGGTTTATTTATTATGTTTCTATCTACATTTGAGCCCGATGCTATCACGTTAGCTCAGTAGCTAAAGAGCTTCGCCGATGTATTGTCGTGGAGATAAAAGTCACTGTGAATGTCCATTTCGCGTTCTCCACTCTCATTTTCAAGAGGATATAGTATCCGAGGTGGTTTAAAATACAAATCCGTGATCCACAATAGAAAAAGGAGAATGTGTGGAATCCAATGAACCCTTGTACCTAAGTTACGGTCAGAGCGAAAAAAGATAATACGTCCTGCACTGCACGCTAGTCCTTCACTCTCACTTTCCTCATCCACGAATCTTTCATCCTCGCTCAAATTAATGGGGTAATCGTCACTTTCTCTGTCCGAATCTCTCTCGCTGCATTGTAAACAATGGGGAAAATGTGACGAGCCCTTCCTCCTGTGACGTCTCGCTACTTCCGGTACAGGCAAGGCTTTTTTTTCATCAGCGACCAAAAGTTGCGAACTTTATCGTCGTTGTTCTCTACTAAATCCTTTCAGCAAAAATATGGCAATATCGCGAAATGATCAAGTATGACACATAAAATGGATCTGCTATCCCCGTTTAAATTTTTTAAAAATCATTTCAGCCGGGAGACTATGTCTCCCGGTTGGCCTGGGAACACCTCGGGATCCCCCGGGAGGAGCTGGACGAAGTGGCTGGGGAGAGGGAAGTCTGGGCTTCCCTGCTTAAGCTGCTGCCCCCGCGACCCGACCTCGGATAAGCGGAAGAAGATGGATGGACGGATGGCATTTCAGTAGGCCTTTAATGTAGATTAAAGTTATCATAGGTCTAATTTACTGTATATTACCTGCAAGCAGTTGGTCGTTTCTTTGCAGTTTGGAGTGTAGTTAAAATAAACCTTACAACCGAGGTCCGTGCCAACTGTGGGTATGGCTTACCGTTACAGCCCAGTACTAACATTTGCTAAGGAGGCAGGAAATAATCAGATTCCGACAGTATAGAGTGACAGAGGTAGATCATTAAAAATATCGCTTGTCTAAGGAAAATGTCCGACTTTTAAATGTTCCTTCACATTGTCTCGTTGGCTGCTTCGTCAAGCAGTCTGTGCTCAGCTCGTTTCTTCTTCTTTTTTTTTTTACATTCAGATTCAACGCCTTCTACCCCCCCCCCCCCTTTTTTTTCTCCTCCTATTGATCACGCCTAATTTGCATCCAGGAAAGATGAGAACTCACATATTCACACTCGCAGATAGGACGATCTCGATGATTTATTCATTTCTAAATCAAAAAAAAAAAAAGGGAAGGTAGATGAGAAGGGGAATCTTCATACGCGGCGGCGGGCGAAGACGAAGCAGGCTCTGAGGCTGGGCTCCTCTTCCCCACGTTGCCACTTCCCCCCCCCCCAGGCACATGGTGTGCAAGTCCTCCTAATTAACAAGGTGAATCATGTTGCCGCTCTCTAATTAGCCAACATGACAATCTAATGGAAACACGCAGGCCGAGCTGGCACACTTAGCATCGCCAACCCCCCCACCCGCGAGTGTCCTTCCCCATATGGACCCCACGGTGACGACACCTTGGGATTAAACCAAAAAAAAAAAGCAAACGATGGTACAAGAGTTTGTGGGAGGTCAGGAAAAAAAATTTTAGGAGGTGAAGGTGAGGTGGCGCTATGTATTTTTACATTTTGCCCCCTCCCTCTTTGCAACGTCTTGCGGGGGTCTGTCGGCTAATTGAAACGTGTCCTGCTTCCCATCGCAGGCACCTCGCCACTAGCGTCGCTCAGCACGCCCAATTCCCCTGTTGCTCGCAGTCCCAAGGAGTGCTGGGGCGCACCAAAGACAAAAGTGAACCTTACAGGCTCGTAGCAGCGAGGAGATGAGTCGCTATCTCCCTCTGAGGCAAAAAAAATAATAATAATAAGACATCTCGCTGCTTTTTTTTTTTTTTTTTGGTGTTGTTTTCCTTCTCATTACGGCACGTTGTAATGTAGGAAAACACACAGGAACACCAAAGGTACTTTGAGAGAACATGACTTGAGGTGAAGAGAGAAAAACTTAAGTTCAGACCAGTGACAACAAAGCAACAAACAGAAAAAGAGGCTGCTCTTCAGCACAGAAGCCACACCGCCACGTTTTGTACTTGTAGTAGACCAGGGGTGTCCAAACTTTTTCCACAGAGGGCCGCACACGGAAAAATTAAAGCATGCATTTTGATATTTTTCATTTTCAAACCATAACAAAATATATGGATTTTGTTTGTTTTTTTACCTTTAGGGCTCCCGGGGACCATAAAGGGTCTAAGTCATTAAAATGTAAAAAAAACAAGTTGAATTATTATATATATATATATATATATATATTTTTTTTAACGCTTACAGTAAATCTCTACAGTATATCAACTTCAGGTTGAAATAAAGTTTAAAAAAAACAAAAAGGTTTTATGCCTTTTCTGTCAAAGACAACTTTGTTTTTTATAATAAAACTGAAATATGCAGTATTTCCCCCACTGCCCAAAACATTCAAAAAGCAATGTTTGATGTGAAGTAATTAGAGCCTTAAAAAGATCAATAATGCAGGACACCATTTATTATTATTTTTGAGTAATCACAGTGAAAAGACAAATAAAATACCATTATATATATTTGGGACCCAAAAGTGATACATTTTTATTTTATTTTTTTTTTACTTTCAACACTTAAGTTACGAGATCAATTTCAGATATATCTGTCGATTTTACATTTGAACTATTATTTTGGTTGTTTTATGCTCTTTTGTCAAAGAAAACATTGATGTTTTTGTATGGCAACCACACAATATTTTCCACATAAAACAGTTTAAAGTTAAATATTTGAAATAATTGGAGCCTTGAATAGGTCAATAATTCATTATAACATCGAGTTATTTTTTTCTTTTTTTTTTTAAGAAATGGCAAAAAAAGAAAAAAAAAGAAAAAAACAGCCTGCATGGCAGCTTTGTGTCAACATTGCAACTTTTTCTAGTCCGATTTTACCTCATTCCACTTTTTTTAATGTTTTTTTTTTATTTTTGCAATAGCATTTCCAGAACGTGTGGCAGGCCGGTAAACTATTAGCTGTGGGCCGCAAATGGCCCCCAGGCCGCACTTTGGACACCCCTGTAGTAGACGTTCAAACCAGGGGTCGGCAACCCAAAATGTTGAAAGAGCCGTATTGGACCAAAAATACAAAAAAAATGTTTGTCTGGAGCCGCATAAAATGTAAAGGCTTGTATAAGTCTTATAATGAAGGCAACACATGATGTTATTGTCTATATTAGCTATATTAGACAACTATCAAAATGATTACCGTATTTTTCGGAGTATAAGTCGCTCCGGAGTATAAGTCGCACCGGCCGAAAATGCATAATAAAGAAGGAAAAAAACATATATGAGTCTCATTTTTGGGGGAAATGTATTCGATAAAACCCAACACCAAGAATAGACATTTGAAAGGCAATTTAAAATAAATAAAGAATAGTGAACAACAGGCTGAATAAGTGTACGTTGTATGACACATAAATAACCAACTGAGAACGTGCCTGGTATGTTAACGTAACATATTATGGTAAGAGTCATTCAAATAACTATAACATATAGAACATGCTATACGTTTACCAAACAATCTGTCGCTCCTAATCGCTAAATCCCATGAAATCTTATACGTCTAGTCTCTTACGTCAGTGGTCCCCAACCTTTTTGTAGCTGCGGACCGGTCAACGCTTGAAAATTTGTTCCACGGACCGGGGTTTTTTTGTTTTCATACAGAAATACAATTATGTGTGCTTACGGACTGTATCCCTGCAGACTGTGTGGATCTATATTGATATATAATCTATGTATTGTGTTTTTTATGTTGATTTCATAAAAAATAAAATAAAAAAATAAAAAAAATATTTTTTATTATTATTATTTTATTTTTTTCCGGGCCGCAGCCCGGTGGTTGGGGACCACTGTCTTACGTGAATGAGCTAAATAATATTATTTGATATTTTACGATAAGTCGCTCCTGAGTATAAGTCGCACCCCCGGCTAAACTATGAAAAAAACTGCGACTTATAGTCCGAAAAATACGGTATGTGTCGCAGGCTGACGCAAATCTTCGTTGACAGAAATGTTGAAATGTAAAGGTAAAGATGTGTGTGTTCAAGTTGAAGGAAACGGAAACTACAAATAAAATCAACCAACATTATAACAGAAGAACAATATCCAACCTGGGCCATCAAAAAAGGGGAACAACAAGTAAAAAAATAAGGAAAAGAGGACAAAGAAGAAACTCAAAGAAAAACCTGAAATAAAGAACAAAGGTCATAATCTCACCATACATTAGGGGAGTAACTGAACCGATACAGCGGGTCATGAAAAAACACAAAATCAACACAATATCAGGACGTGGATTTTTACGCAACTTGCTGCAAGATTTGTTCTCCCGTGATGCAAACGGACTAGACCGGACATGGCTTGAAGGTAAAAACATGACTTAATCTTGACTATAACTTAACGAAGTACAAAACAAAAAGCGCTCACAAGGCAAAGGCACGAACTTGGCGCAGGGAACAAAAGCTAAGATTTAGCATAAACTATGAACATAAAACAAACAACACTTACTGTGGCTTGAAAAGAGCAGCATGAACTATGAACAAGAACTATGGCATGGACAGAGCTAACACAGAGTAATGTCGCCAGGCCGACTAACTGAAAAAAAAAAAAGGCTTAAATAATAGTCTCTTGATTAGAACAGGTACGTGCATAAGGCAGGTGAAACTAATGAGTAGTCATTGAAACCAAAACAAACAAGAGTGCACAAAAACAGGAACTAGTGGAGTCCAAAAACCAACAGAACATAACCAAAGAAAACATGATCTAGACCACAGATCATGACACACAACAGTTAAACCTCACACAAAAACAAGACAGTTACTTGTACATCCAAAAGACCAAATAGAACAAGACAAGAAATGCAATGTCATCTACGAAATCCTGTGTAAATCATGCAAAAAATCATACATCGGAGAAACATGGAGGACATTCAACACCAGGAAGGAAGAACGTCAGAAAGAATGCGAAAAAGAGACAACTAGAAGGTTTACAAGAAGCCTAAAACAAAAATTCGAACAGGGAATCTTAAAATCAACCATATCGGATCATTGCAAAATAAATAACCACATCATGGACCGGGACAACCGCAAAATCCTCGGGACAGAAAGTAACAAATTCAAACGATGGATTAAGGAGGCGATCAAACTAAGGAAGCGGCCCAAGGAAACCATCATATCAGGATGAGGGAGGGTTCATGCTCTCGCATACTTGGGACTCCCTCCTCCATTAACCATCAAGCGGCGGAGGGGGGGGGGGCAACCAGGTAGACTTAACCGGTCTGCCTGGTTGGCCACGCCTATAGAACAGCTGATAGGCAACGTGTCACAGTGGTCAGGTGACCCTTCTGAAGAAGACTGCAGATGACAGTCGAAGCATGTCAGGTAAAGATTCCATCCAAATATACCGAAAATATTGTCTGATTACAAGAACATTTTAAAGAGTATATGAATAAGAAGACATAATGAACCATTTTGAGCAACAAAAAAATGGAACTCAAATATACCTAAAATACGAGGCATAATGATGCATTATGTACATACAGCTGGCATAAATAGCATGTTAGCATCGATTAGCTTGCAGCCGTGCAGTGACCAAATATGTCTGATTAGCACTCCACACAAGTCAATAACATCCACCAAGCTCACCTTTGTGGATTCACGCACAGCATACAACGTTTGATGGACAAAAATAGGCAAAGAAGGAGTGGCATAAAACACGTCTTTCTGTGGCAGCATCAAGGAAAGTTGTACATGCAAACAAACTACGGTGCGTTCAAGGACTTCCGAAATTAGGACAAAATGGCACGTGCCAAATCCTCATGTTTAATGTAAACAGTGGGATTTCAAACAATTAGGAAGGTTTGTGTCATATGTGTCCTACAGAAACCATATTAAAACAAAAAATATATTTTTTTCCTCATCTTTTTCCATTTTCATACATTTTTGAAAAAGCTTCAGGCGCTAAAGAGCCGCTTGTGGCACGAAAGCCGCGCGTTGCCGACCCCCGCGTTAAACTGTACGTTATGGTTGGTAACTCCGGTTCAAAGTTGCGATTAGGAACAGCAAGGGAGCAAAAAGTAAAACGCAAAACTGCAAACGCAGGTAATAACAGGCATTCTATCCGTTGAACAAAAGTGTGTGAAAGCCGTAGATATTACACTACCGTTCAAAAGTTTGGGGTCACCCAAACAATTTTGTGGAATAGCCTTCATTTCTAAGAACAAGAATAGACTGTCGAGTTTCAGATAAAAGTTCTCTTTTTCTGGCCATTTTGAACGTTTAATTGACCCCACAAATGTGATGCTCCAGAAACTCAATCTGCTCAAAGGAAGGTCAGCTTTGTAGCTTCTGTAACGAGCTAAACTGTTTTCAGATGTGTGAACATGATTGCACAAGGGTTTTCTAATCATCAATTAGCCTTCTGAGCCAATGAGCAAACACATTGTACCATTAGAACACTGGAGTGATAGTTGCTGGAAATGGGCCTCTATACACCTATGTAGATATTGCACCAAAAACCAGACATTTGCAGCTAGAATAGTCATTTACCACAATAGCAATGTATAGAGTGTATTTCTTTAAAGTTAAGACTAGTTTAAAGTTATCTTCATTAAAAAGTACAGTGCTTTTCCTTCAAAAACAAGGACATTTCAATGTGACCCCAAACTTTTGAACGGTAGTGTATGTGACTGGGCGGGCACGCGAAGGCAGTGCCTTTAAGGTTTATTGGCGCTCTGTACTTCTCCCTACGTCCGTGTACACAGTGGCGTTTTAAAAAGTCATACATTTTATTTTTTGAAACCGATACCGATAATTTTGAAACCGATACTGATCATTTCCGATATTACATTTTAAAGCATTTATCGGCCGATAATATCGGCAGTCCGATATTATCGGACATCCCTAGAAACAATCATGTAATACAAAATGATGTCTGTCTGTAAATAAATAAATACAAATAACTACATGAAGCAAATATCATTTGACTATTTTTGAGCTATTCAAAATCTATCAGCGAGCTACTGAAGACCCCTGGTATAAATGTTTAATGATGGCACCAGTTTGACATTGGAACAGATTATTTATATTTCCATTGCCTTTTGAGTTGCCCAGCGTCCTGGAATGGACTATGTTTGACCTCACAGCTGCACTGCACATGAATATAGCCTCTCCATGTGTCTAGTGGAGCGGGTGTGCTGCTATGCTCGTCATATAAAAAAGGTACAGTGTGCATCCACGAGGCCGCACAAAACAGCAGGAATTGTCTTTGAAAGTCAGCGCTCAAGAGAAGCGAGGCTGCAACGTGGAGGCGGCGTTCGGGCCGCCTCGGGCTTGCCTGGCGGGAGCAAGAGCGCCTCTTTGGAGGGCCAGAGGAGGCGCGCCTATGAACTCGCACATATAACCGGCTTAATAAAAGAAACCCATGCATTGTCCTTTGACACACCAGAGAGCCTCCCGTCTCTGAAGGAGCGAGGCTCTGGCCGACGGGGTTTCTGGTGTGGGTGGATTCCAGTCCAGGATTGCGGTGACCCGGTCACTTGTGGAGGATGCCGGGCCAATGAGGAGCATGCATGTGTGCGCGTTAGGGCGTCAACCTGGGGAAGATTGAAATAGCACGCACTGTGTCCGTCCATTTGCGCGTGCAACAAGGTTAAATATGCTAATGCTAGGCACATATCGCTAACCCGCAGTAGCACCAGTCGGCCTAATTGATGGACTCTTACATATAAACAGCAGCCATTGAAATGGGAGCCACGCAAAGTCCAAAGTTGAGCAGGGGAAGAACTCACTCGACCCATTTCAAGCCTCGCTGCTAATTCAAATTGGACTAAAGCAATGGTTTTTAACCTTGTTGGAGATATGCACATTTACTGAACCCTTCTTTAGTGAAAAATAAAATGTTTTTTTTTTCAAATTCAAGACAAAGTTATGTTTTTTTTACTGGTGCACAAAATGAACCGTGCATCAACATCCCCTTGTTCAAAGAACAAAACCAACGCAGTGCATGAACTCACAACAAATTACACACATGCAAATCAGTCTGACTTCTGCTGTTGCCGTATCCATAAAGTTTTTATTTACACGATGAGTCGGGTGTGTCTTGACCTCCGCGGCAGAGGCTCCGTCGAACCCCTGAGGCTGACTCACCAGAACCCCTAGGGTTCGATCGAACCCAGGTTAAGAACCACTGGACTAAAGGAATCTCTCGCTGCCAGAGAAAAGTAACACTTGAGGAAAAAAACCTCTTCCCACGAAGGCCTGAGAGAATTCTACAAGGATTTCTAAGAACAAAATAAGAATTGAGAGTTCCTACAGGAGGGTGAACTTTTGTAAAGGTCATCTCATGACTGACTCTCGGAAACCTTCATGCTTTCATAAGATTGGGGCTGAAAGTTGCTTTCTACAACACCTTGTGACTTTACACGAAACACAACATCCTTAAAAGGATCTTTATTATGTCAAATTGACTTTTAATGATGTCGTAACGTGGTTTACGAAACCCAAACGTTAGAAAATTCCATAATCTTCCTCACTTTCTGCTCTACTTTTGAGAGCAGTGGTGCTCAAAGCACTCACTTCAAAAACATATTTTCTGGCCTCTGACCCGCCCCTAGCTAGGTGAGCCTGGACAGCTTAGTTAAAAAAAAAAAAAATTTTAAATAAAAAAAAAAAAATCTGACCTGCCCTAATTAGATGAGCCTGGACAGCTTGGTTTAAAAAAATAAATAAATAAATAAAAAAGTAGGCTTTACTACATATCTTAAAATCTCAACTTCAGACATTATAGCTGTGCGTTTTATCGTTTTCTTTTCTGCTTTATAAATGTCACAATGTTGGATACTCGTGTTTAACAATGCCCAAGCCACCAAATCATAAGGTTCAAGCATTTAGGCATAAACTTGAACGCAGTTTTGAATTTGCAGCCTGGCTACGTTGTGACATCACAATGAAGTAGACGTACTTATTTGGGCGTTAAAAGTTTTTAGCCAGACAGGGAGGAGCTGTGTACGAAGGCCTGATGAGTTTGAGGAAACACAAGAAAGGTAAGATCGGATAATAATAATAATAATAAGACCTGGGATTTAAATAGCGCTTTTCTAAGTACCCAAAGTCGCTTTACATGTTAAAAACCCATCATTCATTCACACCTGGTGGTGGTAAGCTACTTTCGTAGCCACAGCTGCCCTGGGGTAGACTTACGGGATAGTGTACCTAATGTTGTGACCGGGTGAATCTATATAATGTTTATGAAGATTGTTTTTAATCCTGTCTGGAAAAAAAATTGACATTCGTCTTAAAGATAAAAACTAGAGATGTCCGATAATGGCTTTTTTGCCGATATCCGATATTGTCCAAATCTTAACTACCGATTCCGATATCAACCGATACCGATATATACAGTCGTGGAATTAACACATTATTATGCCTAATTTTGTTGTGATGCCCCGCTGGATGCATTAAACAATGTAATAAGGCTTTCCAAAATAAATCAACTCAAGTTATGGAAAAAAATGCCAACATGGCACTGCCATATTTATTATTGAAGTCACAAAGTGCTTCTTTTTTTTTTAACATGCCTCA
Source organism: Entelurus aequoreus (assembly GCF_033978785.1). Lineage (NCBI taxonomy): Eukaryota > Metazoa > Chordata > Actinopteri > Syngnathiformes > Syngnathidae > Entelurus > Entelurus aequoreus. Next base: position 18,011,065 of record NC_084732.1, read on the forward strand.
AAACAGCAGCTTGCAATTTGGGACATGCTCTCCCTGAGAGAGCATGAGGAGGTTGAGGTGGGTGGGGTTGGGGGGAGCGGGGGTTAGGGGGAAGCGGGGGGTTTATATTGTAGCGTCCCGGAAGAGTTAGTGCTGCAAGGGGTTGTGGGTATTTGTTCTGTTGTGTTTATGTTGTATTACGGTGCGGATGTTCTCCCGAAATGTGTTTGTCATTCTTGTTTGGTGTGGGTTCACAGTGTGGCGCATATTTGTAACAGTGTTAAAGTTGTTTATACTTCTACCCTCAGTGTGACCTGTATGGCTGTTGACCAAGTATGCGTTGCATTCACTTGTGTGAAAATCCATAGATATTCTGTGTTTGGTTTGGCACGCAAAGGCAGTGCCTTTAAGGCACGCCCCCAATATTGTTGTCTGAGTGGAAATCGGGAGAAATTCGGGAGAATGGTTGCACCAGGAGATTTTTGGGAGTCTCCCGGGAAAATCGGGAGGGTTGGCAAGTATGACTGGGAGACGCAACTGCTCTGTACTTCTCCCTACGTCTGTGTACCACTCCGTACAGCGGCGTTTTAAAAAGTCATAAATTAGACTTTTTGATACCGATAATTTCCGATATTACATTTGAAAGCATTTATCGGCCGATAATATCGGCAGTCCGATATTATCGGACATCTCTACCACATAGTGATCATCATTATGAGAGACAAGAACGCAAATGTCTTTATTTTTTATATTTTTATTTTTTTTAGGACTTTAAAGATGATAAAAAAAAAACGCTTGAAAGATGAGGCTAATAGGAGTCACTGTTGTTGCCTTCAAAGCCCTCTAAGACAACTTCAAAACCATCCATCAACATTTTAACACTGCAAGTCTATATATAATGTAATAACAGACACCTTCATAACAATCTGTAATATGTATTATATTTATCGTATTTTAATCATTTCCGGGACTGATTTCTACCGCGCAATAATCTCTGTTTTCATAGCAACACAAATACAAGTTCCTACTTCCGGAATCAAAAACACAAATGTGTTGTCTAATCATGGCAGACTTGGTAACAGAAAACAAAGACGACTATTTTTGAAGCTGACAGAAGCCGAGAGAGTGGGATGAAAGCGATTTTGACACTATAAATATGGAACTTGGAGCCAAATTATTTCGACATAAATGGATTGCTTACCCAAAATCAACAGCAAGCATCCCCGGCCAGCTGGACCAGACGAACAACTGTCCATCGAGTTGAGTCACACTTTATATATCGATCATGATGCACGCAGCACGCCATGCGTGTTATTACAACTGCAGTGCATACGCTGTCTGGCTAGCTGTGTACAAACTAAACATGAAATAATACTTTACAGATACTGTAATATGGTTGTTCACGTTTTTCAGTCAGTACAAATTGTTGTTTTATCGCAGTGTTGTGCATTACAAACTCAAACGCGTTTTGTGTTGCTGTAGAAGCTAGCTTATTAAGCGAAAACCATTTATGGGGCAGTATAGCTCGGTTGGTAGAGCGGCCGTTCCAGCAACTTCAGGGTTGCAGGTTCGATCCCTGCTTCCGCCATCCTAGTCACTTCCGTTGTGTCCTTGGGCAAGACTCTTTACCCACCTGCTCCCAGTGCCACCCACACTGGTTTAAATGTAACTTAGATATTGGGTTTCACTATGTAAAGCGCTTTGAGTCACTTGAGAAAAAGCGCTATATAAATATAATTCACTTCACTTCACTTATCAACAACACCCAGAAACGCCGCCAACTTCGCTGGGCCCGAGCTCATCTAAGATGGACTGATGCAAAGTGGAAATGTGTTCTGCGGTCTGACGAGTCTACATTTGAAATTGTTTTTGGAAACTGTGGACGTCGTGTCCTCCGGACCGAAGTAGGAAAAGAACCATCCGGATTGTTATAAGCGCAAAGTTCAAAAGCCAGCATCTGTGATGGTATGGAGGTGTATTAGCACCCAAGGCATGGGTAACTTACACATCTGTGAAGGTGCCATTAATGCTGAAAGATACAAACAGGTTTTGGAGCAACATATGTTGCCATCCTAGCAACGTCTTTTTAATGGACGCCCCTGCTTATTTCAGCAAGACAATGCCAAGCCACATTCTGCATGTGTTACAACAGCGTGGCTTCATAGTAAAAGAGCGCGGGCACTAGACTGGCCTGCCTGTAGTCCAGACCTGTCTCCCATTGAAAATGTGTGGCCTAAAATACCACAACGGAGACCCCGGACTGTTGAACAACTTAAGCTGTACATCGATTGATTGATTGATTGATTGATTGATTGAGACTTTTATTAGTAGATTGCACAGTACAGTACATATTCCCTACAATTGACCACTAAATGGTAACACCCGAAAAAGTTTTTCAACTTGTTTAAGTCCATGTTAAACAATTCATGGTAAAAGCAAGAATGGGAAAGAATTCCACCTGAAAAGCTTCAAAAATTGAGTTTCCAAACGTTTACAGAGTGTTGTTAAAAGGAAAGGCCATGTAACACAGTGGTAAAAATGCCCCAGTGCCAAATTTTTTGCAATGTGTTGCTACCATTAAATTTTAAGTTAATGATTATTTGCAAAAAAAATTAAAGTTTCTCAGTTCGAACATGTTGTTGACAGTTTTTGAATGCATTTTTAAAGTTATTTAGAGGTAGAATTGATTGCTCCCACTGGCTGCCTTGCTAGCCACCTAGAATGAGCCGATTTTTAAATGTTAGAAATTGAAAAAAAACCAAACCTTTTGTCTTCTTTTCTCTCATAAGGATTGTGAACGACAAAAAAAAAAGTGAATTTCCCCTTTAAACTGTAAAGACGGTGTCATACTTGGTAATAATAAGAGAAATTGGATTTGATGTTCTACGAGTCGGTGGTGGCGGGCGCCTTCTTGTACGCCGTGGCCTGCTGGGGCAGCGGGCTGAGAGCGAGGGACGCAAACAGACTGGACAAGTTGGTAGAGAAGGCCAGTAACGTGGTGGGAGTGGAGCTAGACTCTCTGGCGGTGGTGTCAGAGAGGAGAAGTCTAGCAAAACTCCTAGCCATTATGGACAACACCTCCCACCCACTACACTCGGACCTTGCGGGGAGAATGAGCACGTTCAGTGGAAGGCTCAGACTCCCAAAATGCAACACGGAACGACACAGGAGGTCCTTCATACCGACAGCCATCAGACTGTGTAATGCATATGTTCCTTGACTGCACTTAAATGTAGAGTATATGTAGAATATAGACTTAGACTTCCTTTTTTTTGTCATTCAAATTTGAACTTTACAGCACAGATAAGAAAGAAATTTCGTTACATAAGCTCATGGTAGTGCAGGATAAAAAAAAAGCAATAAGGTGCATATATAAATAAATAAATATATATAAATAATATATAAACATATATATAAAATGAATAAATATATATACACTACCGTTCAAAAGTTTGGGGTCACCCAAACAATTTAGTGGAATAGCCTTGTTCTAAGAACAAGAATAGACTGTCGAGTTTCAGATGAAAGTTCTCTTTTTCTGGCCATTTTGAGCGTTTAATTGACCCCACAAATGTGATGCTCCAGAAACTCAATTTGCTCAAAGGAAGGTCAGTTTTGTAGCTTCTGTAACGAGCTAAACTGTTTTCAGATGTGTGAACATGATTGCACAAGGGTTTTCTAATCATCAATTAGCCTTCTGAGCTAATGAGCAAACACATTGTACCATTAGAACACTGGAGTGATAGTTGCTGGAAATGGGCCTCTATACACCTATGTAGATATTGCACCAAAAAGCAGACATTTGCAGCTAGAATAGTCATTTACCACATTAGCAATGTATAGAGTGTATTTCTTTAAAGTTAAGACTAGTTTAAAGTTATCTTAATTGAAAAATAAGGACATTTTAATGTGACCCCAAACTTTTGAACGGTAGTGTAAATAAATAAATATACTACTGTACAGATAAATATATTGCACATTTTCACATGCGTCCACGTTTATGGATGCATGTTATATTGTCTTTTTTATTCCAGCGAGATAATATATTTGTATTATTTATATATTATATAATATATATATATATTATATTATTTATAATTATTATTGTCTATTGTGAGCGAACTGTGGTGCTGAATTTCCCCCAGGGATCAATAAAGTACTTTCTATCCATCTATCTAAAAACTGCTGAAAGGAAACATGACTGCGGTTGGGACTAATAGGGACCTCATAGATATGCATGGTATCAGTAGATTTGTTATGTATGACCACCGTTGCAGCATAACACACCAGTTTCTTAGAAATGTTGGGTCATCAAAAGAAGCACCAAAGTCGTTGCTATTCAAGTAAAAGCACTGAAGGTGTCAAATATGTGACTCCATTTCTTGTGGTTATCTTTCTTTCCTTGTCTCCTCCTCCAGCTCACTTGTTTCCTATGTCCACTTTGCGCCCGCAGACGCGGCGGCGATGATGAATCTCTGGCTGCTGCGACGTGTCTTCGTTTCTGACATGGTGATGTATCTCCACCGGCCTTCACACCCTTTCTTTCCCTCCCTCCTCCTCCTCACTTCAAATAAAAAAAATAAATAAAATAAAGTATTTCTCTTCGCCTGCCCTCTCACTGATGGACCGCACCAAAAACAACAACGATGAGAGCGGCGGGAACAACAAACAGGAACTGAGCTCCACGATTTGCCCATTGATTTTCACCAGGGGGCATTTTTGAAATAGCCCATCTGACCTTTCGGCCAAATGGTGGTGAATGGGGAGAGAAAAGGCGCTAGACCGACTCTCTCTCTCACGCTAAGCATCTACCCAGCCTGGACTGCTGGTGACACGTTTAAATACCAACACAATTATTAGCATTAGTCTGCATGGCACAAGCCTCAAGTCATGCTAGTGCCCCCTAAAGGCTACACCGCTTATTACACCAACTGGACCATTACAATGCTTGGTTTTGGTTTGAATATTATCAGGAAATCTTATCATCATCATCAAATTACATCATTTCTTAGGACAACTAACGTGTAAGACAACTTTGGTCGTCTAAAGCATCGTTCAAAACAAGGAAAGGATGTTCTGAAATGGTCATGTCCTGTGTCGTATAAAAGTGGCCCCCAGCGTGGATGGATGGATGCAAATATCACAATATCCTCCTGAGAACCTTTTTTTGTTCTATTTATTTTGTCAAGAGTTACATATGTTGTGCAAAACACAAATGTCCAGGAACACACACGCAATCACTCTCAGACACACACACACACACGCACACACACACACACACACACAGTCTTGTAATTGTTACCTTCTTGAGACCTCTGAAAAATGCCTACCTCTTTAGGACCACCCTTTCTAGATATATAAAGATTTGTATTTAGGGGAAACTAGCATGACTTACAACATTTTTTATAAATTCTATTTACTGTTTAATTGGTTTTACCCTTTAAAATCGTTTTTAATCATATTTATTTTTATATTGTTTTTATATTGGTTTTATATTTATTTATTTATTGTTTTTACTCAGTCATTGGTGGAGCTAAGGATAATATTTGAATATTGTTCTTAATATTGTTTTTAATATTGTTGTGCAGCACTTTGGAAACATTTTTGTTGTTTAAATGTGCTATATAAATAAAGTGGATTGGATAGGATTGGATAATAATTTATAAACACTATGCAAATGTAAAAAAAGGTAAGCTTTTAGTTCTTTTTTTGTTTGTTTGTTTGTTTGTAATTGGTTTTTAATCTTCATTATTTACTTCAAGTTATTACAGTATGTCTCTATATACCGTATTTTTCGGACTATAAGTCGCAGTTTTTTTCATAGTTTGGCCGGGGGTGCGACTTATACTCAGCGACTTATGTGTGAAATTATTAACACATTACCGTAAAATATCAAATAATATTATTTAGCTTATTCACGTAAGAGACTAGATGTATAAGATTTCATGGGATTTAGCGATTAGGAGTGACAGATTGTTTGGTAAACGTATAGCATGTTCTATATGTTATAGTTATTTGAATGACTCTTACCATAATATGTTACGTTAACATACCAGGCACGTTCTCAGTTGGTTATTTATGCCTCATATAACGTACACTTATTCAGCCTGTTGTTCACTATTCTTTACTATTCTTGGTGTTGGATTTTATCAAATAAATTTCCCCAAAAAATGCGACTTATACTCCAGTGCGACTTATGTTTTTTTTTCCTTCTTTATTATGCATTTTCGGCCGGTGCGACTTATATGCCGGAGCGACTTATACTCCGAAAAATGCGGTACATATTTTTTTTTTTTTTTTTATAAATTTTGGCCAAAGGGGGCGCATTTCAATTTCTTACACACACTTGTTATTACATATGTTGGCCACAGTGGGAGTACTTCAAATTTTTACATACACTTGTTATTTCATATGTTGTCCAGAGGGGGGGCACTTCTAAAACCGACACAGTCAATTTGAAAAATCCCTCCTTTTTGGGACCACCTTAATTTTGATAAGATTTCCCCACCAGGGGTGCAAATGAGACATTCTCTATTATATGCAATGGTTTTCCGTATTGGGACCTTGATTTATGTCCTAACTTGTTCACCAGTCCTCATATGGAAGGTACTTTTCCTTTGTAATGTCCAGGGTGTACCCCGCCTTCCGCCCGAATGCAGCTGATATGCTCCAGCACCCCCCGCGTCCCCAAAAGGGAGAAGCGGTAGAAAATGGATGGATGGATGTCTCAAGAAGGGTAGAAATACAAGAACACACACTAACACACACACACATTTTTGTATATGTTACCTTCTTGAGACCTCCAAAAAATGCCTACCTCTTTAGGACCACCATTTCTAGATATATAAAGATTTGTTTTTACAACATTAATAATATATACATATTATGCAAATATAAAAAAGCTTGATGTTAAAAATTGGTTTGAATTTCACAAGAAAAAGGTCACAATTTCACCAAAAAAAACTTTTGGCAGTATCATAATAAAAGTCGTAATTTTACTCAACGAAAGTCAAAATTTTACAAAAAAACTTGAACATTTGTGCAATATTATGATAAAAGTTGGAATTGTACTCAATAACATTCGCAATTTTACAAGAAAAGCTTAAAATGTTGGCAATTTTAAGAAAATTGTCGTAATTTTACTCGACAAAAGTCACAATTTTATAAGAACACCTTAAAATGTTGGCAATATTATAATAATAATCTGAATTTTACTTGGCAAAATTATGACAAAAGTCATTTTATTCCAAAAAATTTCCCTGAACAACAAAAAAAAATTGGCAATATTGTGATAAAAGTCAGAATTTTATACGACAAATGTCACCATCTTGCATTAAAAAGTAATAATTTTACGAGAAAATATTGCAATATTACAGAAACAAAAATAATATGAGAAATTATTCCCAATTTTATAAGGAATAAGTTGACACATTGTGAGAAAATACTTTTTATTTTTTTGTAATTGGTTTTTAATCGTCATTATTTACTTCAAGTTATTACAGTATGTCTCTGTATACATTTTTTTTTTTTTTTTAATTAATTTTGGCCAAAGGGGGTGCATTTCAATTTCTTACAAACACTTTTTATTTCATATGTTGACCAGAGGGGAATCACTTTTAAAACCGACACACAGTCAATTTGAAAAATCCCTCCTTTTGCATGCATGCTTTGGAGCCCCTACCTCGAAAGAAAATAATGTTTGCCTTGGTACCCTTCTAACTTGCCTTGGTGCCCTAAAATATAAGCCCTCCTTTAAGGCAGCACTTGCCTTGACCTTAAAAAGTTAAAATTTGAGGCCTGCATAAGGATTGTGAATGATGGGCAAAATGTAAAAAAAAAAAAAAAAAAAGTGCAGTTCCCCTTTAACTTTGACAGTCCCATCAAGAATATAACATATTTTAATTCCATGTGTCTAATACAACAACAACGCAGCGGTGTGTGTGTGTGAGAGAGAGAGCGTGTACAGTATTTGCGTGCTCAGGGAGAAGGTCTGGCTGTGGCAGCAGAGTTGCTGGGGCTCATTATCCTGATGAAATTTGTGCAGATGTGTGAGCTGCCGACAGACTCGGCGGTGACACAAACAGCCAGCTCTGTCCCCTTGAGCCAGTCAGGTGACGAAAACGGGAGAGGCACGAGCGCTGAGAAACGACGGCCATTAAGCAAAAAAGAGAGCGGCGAGAGAGGGAGGGGGGTCGGCTGAGGGGTGTCAGATACATACAGTGCGTGTGTGTGTGTGTGTGTGTGTGTGTCAGTCTCTAGTATTGCATAAAGTAACAATTTCCAAAAAGGAGTTTCTTAAAATGTCACATAAATGGTGTATATGTGTGTGTGTCCTCACCAGGCGCTAATCTGGCCACATGACGAGGGGACTGCCACTTAACGGGGATGAGATCCACTTTGATCACGCGGTGGAGGCCCCCCCGGGGGCTGAACCTGTCGCGCTGCCTATTACACGGCCTCATTTGCATACACGGGGGCTTATGGGTACCAACGCTGAGATCTTGTGTGCCAACGCTCGAAACAGAGACGCCGCCCGAAAGATGTCCGGGAAAGAAGACCCCGGCGCTGCCAGTCGCCAGCGGTGGGAAGAGCGGGCTCGTCACTTTTCAAGGTCACAAGTTCAACGCCACGGAAAAAAAAAAAACCCTTTAAATTAAATAGTGTGGCCCGGGCAACAATAGCCGGCTGCCCTTGAGAGAGACACTTACAGATGCTGCTCAATATAAATGGGCTCGCAGCCAGCACGGAAGGATTTAATTTAAACATTTACACATGTACGTATATATATATTTATATATATATATAATGTATAAATGTTTATATGTATACATATATATACTATTACATATATGTCATATTTTATATTGTTACTATGGTACATTTTTAGTCTACTTTATACCTGCATTATCCTTTCCATCCTCAACCTTTCCATCTTTTGTAACTGAGCTACTGTGTGGAACAATTTCCCTTGTGGATCAATAAAGTCTGGCCTAGTGGTTAGAGCAGGCCTGGGCAATTATTTTGACTCGGGGGCCAAATTTAGAGAAAACAATGTGTCTGGGGGCCGGTATATCTATTTTTTAGGAAAACTAATACAAAACCTCACAATAAAGTCTGATTGAATGCTAAAAATGTTATGACAGACCGTCTTGAAAACGGAATGGAATTTTATTTTTTTCTATGAACGATGAAACCCTGAATATTGAGAACATGCAACAAAAATGCAACAAACACAGCGAAATATGAACGTGAAGGGTAAAAAAAACAAAAAACATCTACTATCGGATATATCACTAAGCTTTAGAACTTTCTTGTAAAAATCTCCTTCCGCGTCTGTCCCTGACACCCACATTTCAGGCTCTGGAAACACTCTGTGGAAACGCTCCCCACCCACACTGCTGTGACGTAGATTACCATAGCAACTAGTAGTGTTGTACAGTATACGTGTATTAGTATAGTACAGCGATACTAATGAATCATATTCAGTACCATACTGCCGCTGAAAAGTACCGGTCCGCCACACCCTAAGATTTTTTTGTTAAAATAAAGTCAATAATGCAATTTTGTCTGGTCCCCTTTATTTAGAAAAGTATCGAAAAGTACAGAAAAGTATCAAAATAATATTGGTACCAGGATAACACTAGTCACTAAAATATCATGCAAAAGCACAGATTCCAACCATTGAAATACTTTGTATAGTTGAAGACTTACGGTCATTAGAAAACATCACCGCACATCATAATGGCAGATACACTTTACATCTTAAAGATATAAAAAAATGATTTGGGAATGTCTGGCGGGCCAGATTGAAAAGCTTAATTTGCCCAGGTCTGGGTTAGAGTGTCCGCCCTGAGATCGGTAGGTTGTGAGTTCAAACCCCGGCCGAGTCATACCAAAGACTATACAAATGGGACCCATTACCTCCCTGCTTGGCACTCAGCATCAAGGGTTGGAATTGGGGTTTAAAATCACCAAAATGATTCCCGGGCGCGGTTACCGCTGCTGCTCACTGCTCCCCTCACCTCCCAGGGGGTGATCAAGGGTGATGGGTCAAATGCAGAGAATAATTTTGCCACACCTAGTGTGTGTGACAATCATTGGCACTTTAACTAAGTCTAGATACTTGCACTATTACAAAATAAAGTCACCATTTTACAAATAAGAATATTTTATTTAGAATTAATTAAAAAATATTACCTGGTTATGCATTCATCATGATAATTGTACATTATACGCACAATAATAAAATAAGTTGATTTTCTGTTTCATGTTTTGACTGCTTATGCAGTTTTGTCCTTTTCTGGGGGTTATTACTGGGTTTAAGACTGCACAAACTGCAGCTTTAAAGGCCTACTGAAAGCCACTACTACCGACCACGCAGTCTGATAGTTTATATATCAATGATGAAATCTTAACATTGCAACACATGCCAATACGGCCGGGTTAACTTATAAAGTGCAATTTTAAATTTCCTGCTAAACTTCCGGTTGAAAACGTCTATGTATGATGACGTATGCGTGTGACGTCAATAGTTAAACGGAAGTATTCGGACACCATTGAATACAATACAAAAAAGCTCTGTTTTCATCTCAAATTTCCACAGTATTCTGGACATCTGTGTTGGTGAATCTTTTGCAATTTGTTTAATGAACAATGAAGACTGCAAAGAAGAAAGTTGTAGGTGGGATCGGTGTATTAGCGGCTGGCTGTAGCAACACAACCAGGAGGACTTTGACTTGGATAGCAGACGCGCTATCCGACGCTAGCCGCCGACCGCACGGATGATCGGGTGAAGTCCTTCGTCCTTCCATCGATCGCTGGAACGCAGGTGAGCACGGGTGTTGATGAGCAGATGAGGGCTGGCTGGCGTAGGTGGAGCGCTAATGTTTTTATCATAGCTCTGTGAGGTCCCGTTGCTAAGTTAGCTTCAATGGCGGCGTTAGCAACAGCATTGTTAGGCTTCGCCAAGCTGGAAAGCATTAACCGTGTATTTACATGTCCATGGTTTAATAGTATTGTTGATTTTTTGTCCATCCTTCCAGTCAGGGATTTATTTCTTTTGTTTCTATCTGCATTTAAGCACGATGCTATCACGTTAGCTCCATAGCTAAAGTGCTTCGCCGATGTATTGTCGTGGAGATAAAAGTCACTGTGAATGTCCATTTCGCTTTCTCGACTCTCATTTTCAAGAGGATATAGTATCCGAGGTGGTTTAAAATACAAATCTGTGATCCACAATAGAAAAAGGAGAAAGTGTGGAATCCAATGAGCCCTTGTACCTAAGTTACGGTCAGAGTGAAAAAAGATACGTCCTGCACTGCACTCTAGTCCTTCACTCTCACGTTCCTCATCCACGAATCTTTCATCCTCGCTCAAATTAATGGGGTAATCATCGCTTTCTCTGTCTGTGTAAACAATGGGGAAATGTGAGGAGCCTTTCAACTTGTGACATCACGCTACTTCCGATACAGGCAAGGCTTTTTTTAATCAGCGACCAAAAGTTGCGAACTTTATCGTCGATGTTCTCTACTAAATTCTTTCAGCAAAAATATGGCAATATCGCGAAATGATCAAGTATGACACATAGGATGGATCTGCTATCCCCGTTTAAATAAAAAAAATTAATTTCAGTAGGCCTTTAAGTACAAACGTGTCACAAACAACTTTTTGAAATAAATGATAATAATATTGCCAAATGGGGCTGCAACGATTAGTCAACATTCGCCATGGTCACATTTAATCGGATTAAAAGGCTAACCGGAATAAATATGCTTCATGTAAACACGCAATTTGGAATATACACACACACGTTCGGATCAAAATTTCATTCCGATCGAGACAGATGGTTTATGCCAATAGTCATTTGGACTGTAGCACATGAAAACACATATTCCGAAATTCGTTTTGAAATTATCCTTACTGGGCATGACTTTGATGTTAGATATAATTTGGTGGTGGGGGCGGGACTACCGTATTTTCCGGACCATAGGGATTATAAGGCGCACTGCAGAAGAATGGTCTATTTTCGATCGTTTTTCATATATAAGGCGCACCGTATTATAAGGCGCATTAAAGAAGTCATATTATTTTTTTCTAAATGTAAAACACTTCCTTGTGGTCTACATAACATGTAATGGTGGTTCTTTGGTCAAAATGTTGCATAGGTTATGTTTTACAGATCATCTTCAAGCCGCTTTCTGACAGTCGCTTCAGGATGCGCCGTTTTGTGGGCGGTCTTATTTACGTGGCTCACCTTCGACAGCGTCTTCTCCCCGTCATCTTTGGTGTAGCGTGCAAGGACGGGAGTGGAAGAAGTGTCAAAAGATGGAGCTAACTGTTTTAATGACATTCAGACTTTACTTACATCAATAACGGAGCAGGACGGACTACAAAGGCAGAAGCGCGCAATTTTTCAGGACTTATGCAGATCCCAAATACACATCAGCAGGTACTAGAAGGTAAGAAAAGTTGTTTTTGCATAATATTGCGATACAAAATGCTAGATAATGTCTTACCTTATACACACATCATAATAATACTCCTATGTTGAAGCACAGTACAATCCATCAAGCGGTGTGGCTTCATAGCTTACCAAAGTCGTACTAAAACATTTTGATAGATTTTTGAGTGCCGCGTGTAATGTTCTATATTATCAATGGAACATATGAAATGTTGTTTACTTGAGTCATATTGCAGTCTACACGTATCTCTTATGTGTGACTACCATCTACTGGTCACACTTACCATTACACCATGCATCAAATAAAATAGCTTCGAGGTCGGTAAGCAAAACCATAATTATTCCGTACATTAGGCGCACTGTCGAGTTTTGAGAAAAAAATAGGATTTTAAGTGCGCCTTACAGTCCAGAAAATACGGTATTACTGGGTTTAAGACTGCACAAACTGCAGCTTTAAGTACAAACCTGTCACAAACAACTTTTTGAAATAAATGACAATAATATTCCCAAATGGGGCTGCTACGATTAAGTCAACATTCACCATGTACACATGGACATATTTAATCGGATTAAAAGGCTAACCGGAGCAAAAATGCTTCATGTAAACACGCCATTTGGAATATTCTGACCCGATCACACGTTTGGATCAAAATTGAATTCCGCTCGAAACAGGCGGTTTATGCCAATAGTCATTTGGACTAGGGTTGTACGGTATACCAGTATTAGTATAGTACCGCGATACTAATGAATCATATTTGGTACTATACCGCCTCCAAAAAGTACCGGTCCTCCACCCCACCGCACCCCCGTCGTCGTTACGTCATGACATTGTTGGTTTTACGAGCAGACGAGCATGTTCGGCAGCGCACAATCACGGAGTACTTACAAGCAGACACAGTGTGTAGACAGAAAAGGGAGAACAGATGCATTTTGGCTTAAAAACTAACGCTAAAGGTGAAGCTATAACACTGAAACACCCTCAGGAAGAAATGCTTTAAGACATGGCTAGCTAGCTAGCGGCTAAAGTCCAGAAGCGGTTGGCAGTGTTTTAGTTACTTCTAAATCACTAATCATGGCCTCCATGGTGACAAATAAAGAAAGTTTCTTACAAGTATCATCTTTGCAGGACGAGGAATAGCTAAACATGCTTCACTACACACCGTAGCTCACCGGCGTCACAATGTAAACAAACGCCATTGGTGGATCTACACTTAACATCCACTGTAATGATACAAAGTACAAGAGCGTATCTAGTCGATACTACTATGATCGATATTTTTTAGCATCACAAACTCTTCTTTCGTTTTTTTAAAATTCATATTATGTTTATAAACTCAGGAAATACGTCCCTCGACACATGAGGACTTTGAATATGACCAATGTATGATCCTGGTATCGGATTGATACCCAAATTTGTGGTATCATCCAAAACTAATGTAAAGCATCCAAACAACAGAAGAATAAGTGATTATTACATTTTAACAGAAGTGTAGATAGAACATGTTAAAATAGAAAGTAAGAAGATATTAACAGTAAATAAACAAGTAGATAAATAGTTAATTTTCTACTACTTGTCCTTTATAATTTTGATAAAATAATAGAATGGAAAATGTTACTGCATATGTCAGCAGACTAATTAGGAGCCTTTGTTTGTTTAATTACTAATAAAAGACAAGTTGTCTAGTATGTTCACTATTTTATTTAAGGACAAACTTGCAATAAGAAACATATGTTTGATGTACCCTAAGATTTTTTGTTAAAATAAAGCCAATAATGCAATTTTTTTGTGGTCCCCTTTATCAAAAAAAGTATTAAAAAGTACGGAAAAGTATTGAAATACATTTTAGTACCGTTACCGGTACCAAAATAATCATTAGAATGATCATAATAAAGATAGTAATAAAAGTGCTCCAGCATGGTACAAAACTTTTTCCTTATACCAAGTACAACATTAGTACAAAAACTTTATTACAATTGTTTTGTGATGTTTAAATACAATGTCTGATCTCAGTGCCATGAAAGTGCCAGAAAAAAGTGCACGAGAAAAACTATTAAAAACTATTTTAAAAGTAAAACCGAAAGTTACTTTAAAAAAACCACATCCGCTGCCTAAGTTGTGCATCAACAAACGACGACAGGTGAGCGCGCTCCCTTCATCCTCCTGCCCACGTTGACGGAAAGAAGCTACTGCGGAGTAAACAAGGACAAAAACAAACCGAAGCTGTGACAGAACTATTTGCGTAAACAAGAAGAAGAGAGGTCTCCTTTCTGAGGGTCCGCCGGGAATGCATCCTATACCAGACTTGAAATGCCGCGACGTGGTAGCGACGCTTCGGTTTTGAGATAAAACGTTAAAGCGCTTAGCGTGGCGCTTTAGCCTATTACACGCAAGAGACAATACGTCTTTGCGCTCCTTTGTAGCTTTAAAAGTTCATGTGGAGAATAAATTGGTGCATCTGAAACGCTTATTCGGGGGTAAACTCGCTTTTCTTTAACCTGAGCACAGTCAATGCCGTTTTAAAACGCACACGTCTGTCTCTAAAGTAAGTGGATGCAGAACAAGATATAGGCTAGGCTCAAAAAAGGGTGGAGATAAGCAGCGCACTCACACTAAGACTTTGGCACATTCATGACTTGCCTTGCTTACGTCTGCCATCATTTCTACATGGCTGTAATAATGCAATTTAGTCAACTATTTGACACTTAGAAAAAATCCCAACTTTTTGAGCAAAAAAATCCTGACTTTTTGACACTTTAAAAAAATCCCAATTTTTTGACAGAAAAAATACTGATTTTTTGACACAAAAAATCCTGACTTTTTGACACTTATAAAAAAAATCCAGACTTTTTGACACTTGGAAAAAATCTTGACTTTTTGACACTTTGAAAAAATGCCGACTTTTTGACACTTTGAAAAATCCAGACTTTTTGACACTTTGAAAAATCCAGACTTTTTGACACTTTGAAAAAATCCAGACTTCTTGACACTTAAAAAAAATCCAGACTTTTTGACAGAAAATCCAGACTTTTTGATACTCGGAAAAAAATCCAGACTTTTTGATACCAGAAAAAAATCCAGACTTTTTGTTACTTAGAAAAAATCCCGATTTTTTGACAGATTTGAAAAAATCCAGACTTCTTGACACTTAAAAAAAATCCAGACTTTTTGACAGAAAATCCAGACTTTTTGATACTCGGAAAAAAATCCAGACTTTTTGATACTCAGAAAAAAATCCAGACTTTTTGTTACTTAGAAAAAATCCCGATTTTTTGACAGAAAAATCCAGAGTTTTTGACACAAAAATCCAGAGTTTTTGACACTTACAAAAAATCCAGCGTTTTTGACATTTACAAAAAATCCAGAGTTTTTGACACTTACAAAAAATCCCGATTTTTTGACAGAAAAAATCCCAATTTTTTGATACTTAGAAAAAATTCAGACTTTTTGACAGAAAAATCCAGACTTTTTGACACTTAAAAAAAATCCAGACTTTTTGACAGAAAATCCAGACTTTTTGATACTCAGAAAAAAATCCAGAATTTTTGATACTCAGAAAAAAATCCAGACTTTTTGCTACTTAGAAAAAATCCAGAGTTTTTGACACAAAAATCCAGAGTTTTTGACACAAAAATCCAGAGTTTTTGACACTTACAAAAAATCCAGCGTTTTTGACATTTACAAAAAATCCAGAGTTTTTGACATTTACAAAAAATCCAGAGTTTTTGACACTTACAAAAAATCCCGATTTTTTGACAGAAAAAAATCCCAATTTTTTGATATTTGGAAAAAATTCAGACTTTTTGACAGAAAAATCCAGACTTTTTGACACTTAAAAAAATCCAGACTTTTTGACAGCAAAAATCCAGATTTTTTGACACAAAAAAACATCCAGACTTTTTGTTACTTAGAAAAAATCCAGACTTTTTGACAGAAACAATCCCAACTTTTTGACACTTAGAAAAAATTCAGACTTTTTGGCAAAAGCAATCCCGACTTTTTGACACTCAGAAAAAATCCAGACTTTTTGACACTTCGAAAAAAAAACAGACTTTTTTGACAGCAAAATCCTGACTTTTTGTCACTTTGAAAAAATCCAGACTTTTTGACACTTTGAAAAAATCCAGACTTTTTGACAATTACAAAAAATTACGACTTTTTGACTAAATAGTTGACTATTTACATTGTAGATTGTCACTAAAGGCATCAACACATGCGGAGTTATGTACTTATTAACAAAAAAAGGTGAAATAACTGAAAACATGTTTTATATTCTAGTTTCTTCAAAATAGCCACCCTTTGCTCTGATTACTGGTTTGCACACTCTTGGCATTCTCTCGATGAGCTTCAAGAGGTAGTCACCTGAAATGGTTTTCACTTCACAGTAAGGCTGAAACGACGCGTCGACGTAGTCGACGTCATCGGTTACGTAAATACGTCGACGCCGTTTTTGTGCGTCGACGCGTCGCATTATGACGTCACACTACCGTCATGGCGAAGCGCAAAGCAGACGATCAAAGAAGACGATGCGAGCGGTGCGAGCGAGGGGGGAAAAGCATGCCAAAAGTGGTCAAAAGTGTGGGAGTATTTCAATAAACGGCCTAATAATGTTGTTGTATGCACACTGTGTCGAGTGGAAATGGCCTATCATAGCAGCACAACGGCTATGAATGAACATTTGAAAAGAAAACCATCAACTAGTCAATCGTCCGCGCGAGCATACGTTGTCATCATTACACAAAAACATGAATGTGTCATTTGTATCTGCTAGGGGTGTAACGGTACGTGTTTTGTATTGAACCGTTTCGGTACGGGGCTTTCGGTTCGGTACGGGGATGTACCGTACGATTTTGTAAGCTAAAGCTAAAGTCTTAACAAGCTGCTTTGCTCCGTCTGCCTCTGTCTCAGCACGCAGCATTGTCCCACCCACACAACCATCTGATTGGTACACACGCAGCATTGTCCCACCCACACAACCATCTGATTGGTACACACGAAGCATTATCAGCCAATCAGCAGTGCGTATTCAGAGCGCATGTAGTCAGCGCTTCAGCGTGGAGCAGATAGGTGTTTAGCAGGTGAGCATCAGCCAGCGGACTCTCCCCAAATGATAATAAACACCACCCAGTCAACTACTAGTAACATCACTATGAGCCCGTTGACCTTCTAGAAACTTAAACTGCAGCTCAGCTCACTCGCAGTCCTGGCTTGAGGTGAAGGCTAATTAGCTCTCAGTTCCAGCCACATCGACCCCTTCTGAGCGCCTATTTTCAGCTGCTGGGAATATTGTAAACAAGAAAAGAAGCAAAGCATGTAGACATGCTAACCTTTCTTCATTACAACTGTTAAGACACTCACTGGAATGAGTAGAATTGGTTATTGTGTACTGTGTTGGACTGGATGTTTATTTTGCACATTTTAAAAGCAATATTTAATGTTTACAGTGCTCCAGAATATTTAGATTGGCACTTTTTTGTATTGGATGTTTATCTTTATTTTTGCACATTTTAAAGCAAAATAAGCAATACTTTTACTTTTGAAATGCTTATACTATTGCAGAATATTAAGATTTGCACTGGATGTTGACTTTTATATTTGCACATTAAAAAGCAAATAAGCTACTTTTAATTTTTTTAAATGTTAAAAGTTTTAAATGTTTACATTGTTACAGAATATTTAGTCATGTTGTTGTCAATGTTGACTGAGTGGCCATACTTCTTTTTTTTTTGTAAATAAAAGCCATGCCTTTTGAAAAAACGGGCCTACATTTATTTTTTCATCTTCATTTTGAATAAAAAAATAATCGGTAAAAGGAAAAATAATCTATAGATTAATCGAAAAAATAATCTATAGATTAACCGATTAATCGAAAAAATAATCTATAGATTAATCGATAGAAAAATAATCGTTAGCTGCAGCCTTACTTCACAGGAGTGCCTTACCAGTCTTGATAAGTGGAATTTCTTGCTTTATCAATGAGGTTGGGACCATCAGTTGTGTTGTGAATGAGAAGGTGTGTCCAAACATTTGGCCTGTACTGTAGCTGATTTTATTGCATTTACATTTTGTGAACTAAATTTTCTGTACATCAAATTTTGTTGACAATTTAATTGAATACAAATGCGTAGGAAGATTCAGTGCAAAATAATTCAGTGCAGAAAAATGTGTTGCTTCAAAACTCAGGGTCAACTTTCGGTAAATCAAAGGTGAACTATAATACAAAACCAACTTTGCTTACTTATTGGTACCTGTGTTTGTGTATTTGGGATCTGCATAAGAACTTTTGGAATCAAACCGTGGAGGCATGGCGGAGATATTAATACAACAATTGTGCCTTTCTTCAAACTTCCTACTCCCAAGTGTGACATCAGCAGATACATCCATATATGGTAGGATTTACCCGAAGAGCTTTGCGCAAGTTTGCCATTGTAGTCCGACATAGTCAATAAGCGCCTTTTTTTCTCTGGTTGTAGGGCAGACTGGCTCGTACATGCATCTTCTGCTGTTGCCATTTCTAATACAAAGTAGCGTATTGTGTAGGGAGAAGACGCGGTCGAAGTGGAGGCATGTAAATAAGACCGCCCACAAAACGAAGCATCCTGAAGAGACGGTCACAAAGCAGCTCAAAAATGGTCTGTAAAACATAATCTATGCAACATTTTGACCAAATAACCACCATTACATGTTATGTAGACCACAAAGAAGTATTTTAAATGTAGAGGAAAAAAATCAGAATATGACTCATTTAAGATTTAAGCAATCGATGGTTTCTCAGGAACAGCCAATAAGGTGCCAGATGTGCAGTCACGTGACACAGCATTTACCTGTTTGCTTTAAAGAAAGTCATTTGCCTCCACTGTTCAGTCAAGATGGGGCTACAAGTTGCAAGTTTAATGCTGCACTTCAGCCAATAAGGAACTTTAATTTTCTAAAAACAAAATAATAATTCATATAATAATTATTTTACGTTGCGCTTGTCTGCATTGTTGCACTTTCCAAAAATAGACATTGTATTCCATCATAAACAGTATGTCAATAACGCTTTTGTAAAAGCATACATCTTTTTGGCTTTTTGTTAGTTAAACACATGCTCAATCCAGGTTAGTACTGGCATTCTATTATTTTGAAGCTCGCTTTGCACTGAACAGGAAATCCGTGTGTGCACGTTTTAATGCAGTATAACCTGACAGCGTTGATGTTTTCAGTGTATATCAACATCCACCTTGTTTAGTTATAAGCAGAATGCAATGGACCGGTCGACATTAACAGATGACTCATATTAGCGGTTCCCCTGTAATAATTCCATAGGGTTTTAATTGTTTTTGTTTGAGACTTGTGTTTAATGTAGAAGTACCAACTAGCTACCGTAAATTCCGGACTTTAAGCCGCTACATTTTTCCTATGCTTTGAACCCTGTGGCTTATAAAACGGTGCGGCGGATTTATGGATTTTTCTTCCCTGACGACCATAATGCAAATAGTTTGCATTAAACACATGCAAAGACAGTGCCATGAGTGATGTCTGAAGAAGTGTTTTCATGCATATTTGTTCGTGTTACCTTCGTTAACATTAGCAAATACGTTGACACGTTTACAAGTGTCTGTTAGAATTATTAACTTAGGATGGCATTCTGTTTGTATTGTTTCAGTTTCACAAATTCCTCCGTAAATCCACCAAAACGTCACCGTAGAGTTATTGAGTCCGTTTAGCTGGTTGGAGAGCTAGCTAGTGGGTCCATGATGATGACTTCTGTTTTGTTTGATCAGCCGTTTTACTGCCGTGTTGCAGACACCCTTTGGAAACTCTAAATGTATGTAAATAAACATTTACAGAATATTTCTTTGTAAATAACGTATATATCTGGGGTTTATCGTCTGCTGTGACTAATGTATGGACCAATTATTATACGTTATTTGCCATTTCTGATTGTGATTTGTTATGTTTTATTTGAAATATTATTTAAGGTGTTTTGCTAAGCCGTTTTATGTTTTGCATTTCGTTGCCTTACTTTGCCCAAATGTGCCAAAGGAGGGGGAAGTGTGCCGTGCTTGGGCACAGATCAGTGCGTCCACACTCGCCACTAGTGAAGTGGACCATTGGCCTAATCTGGGGGAGGTGGTGGTCTTTCGGGGTGCAGGAAACCCTTTTTTCAGTGCGTCAAAGGTCGGGAATAATTGCTCAAACTTTTTTAACTTTGACTTTAAATGGCATTACATATGTATTGAGGCAGGAAAAATTAATACACCAAAGTCTAATGATCTCCGCAGTTAGCGGGTCCATGACGATTACTTCTGTTTTGTTTGATCAGCCGTTTTACTGCCGTGTTGGAGACACCCTTTGGAAACACTAAAGGTATGTAAAAAAATATTTACAGAGTCTTTCTTTGACAAATATATGGACCAATTATTTTACGTTGTTTGCCACCAAGAAAAATTCCTCGTTTGTGAACCCGTTCTCAAACAATGGCAATAAAACTATTCTGATTCTGATTTCTGATTCACATTTGTTATGCTTTATTTGAAATATTATTTAAGGTTTTTTGCTAAGCCGTTTTATGTTTTGCATTTTGTTGCCTTACTTTGCCCAAACGTGCCGTGCTTGGGCACAGATCAGTGCGTCCACACTCGCCACTAGTGAAGTCGGCCCAAGTACTGTACCATTGGCTTATTCTGGGGGAGGTGGTGGTGGTCTTTCGGGGTGCAGGAAACCCTTTTTTCAGTGGGTCAAAGGGCGGGAATAATTGCTCAAACTTTTTTTACTTTGACTTTAAATGTCATTACATATGTATTGAGGCAGGAAAAATTAATACACCAAAGTCTAATGATCTCCGCAGCTAGCGGGTCCATGACGATTACTTCTGTTTTGTTTGATCAGCCGTTTTACTGCCGTGTTGGAGACACCCTTTGGAAACACTAAAGGTATGTAAAAAAATATTTACAGAGTCTTTCTTTGTATATCTGGGGCTTGTAGTTCGGTGCGACGAATATATGGACCAATTATTTTACGTTGTTTGCCACCAAGAAAAATTCCTAGTTTGTGAACCCGTTCTCAAACAATGGCAATAAAACTATTCTTAATTCTGATTTGTTATGCTTTATTTGAAATATTATTTAAGGTGTTTTGCTAAGCCGTTTTATGTTTTGCATTTCGTTGCCTTACTTTGCCCAAACGTGCCGTGCTTGGACACAGATCAGTGCGTCCACACTCGCCACTAGTGAAGTGGACCCAAGTACTGTACCGTTGGCCTAATCTAGGGGAGGTGGTGGTGGTCTTTCGGGGTGCAGGAAACCCTTTTTTACGGGCGTCAAAGGGTGGGAATAATTGCTCAAACTTTTTTAACTTTGACTTTAAATGTCATTACATATGTATTGAGGCATGAATAATGAATACACCAAAGTCTAATGATTTCCGCAGCTAGCGGGTCCATGACGATTACTTCTATTTTGTTTGATCAGCCGTTTTACTGCCGTGTTGGAGACACCCTTTGGAAACACTAAAGGTATGTAAAAAAATATTTACAGAGTCTTTCTTTGTATATCTGGGGCTTGTAGTTCGGTGCGACGAATATATGGACCAATTATTTTACGTTGTTTGCCACCAAGAAAAATTCCTAGTTTGTGAACCCGTTCTCAAACAATGGCAATAAAACTATTCTTAATTCTGATTTGTTATGCTTTATTTGAAATATTATTTAAGGTGTTTTGCTAAGCCGTTTTATGTTTTGCATTTTGTTGCCTTACTTTGCCCAAACGTGCCGTGCTTGGACACAGATCAGTGCGTCCACACTCGCCACTAGTGAAGTGGACCCAAGTACTGTACCGTTGGCCTAATCTAGGGGAGGTGGTGGTGGTCTTTCGGGGTGCAGGAAACCCTTTTTTACGGGCGTCAAAGGGTGGGAATAATTGCTCAAACTTTTTGAACTTTGACTTTAAATGTCATTACATATGTATTGAGGCATGAATAATGAATACACCAAAGTCTAATGATTTCCGCAGCTAGCGGGTCCATGACGATTACTTCTATTTTGTTTGATCAGCCGTTTTACTGCCGTGTTGGAGACACCCTTTGGAAACACTAAAGGTATGTAAAAAAATATTTACAGAGTCTTTCTTTGACGAATATATGGAACAATTATTTAACGTTGTTTGCCACCAAGAAAAATTCCTAGTTTGTGAACCCGTTTTTAAACAATGGCAATAAAACTATTCTGATTCTGATTTGTTATGCTTTATTTGAAATATTATTTAAGGTGTTTTGCTAAGCCATTTTATGTTTTGCATTTCGTTGCCTTACTTTGCCCAAACGTGCCATGCTTGGACACAGATCAGTGCGTCCACACTCGCCACTAGTGAAGTGGACCCAAGTACTGTACCATTGGCCTAATCTGGGGGAGGTGGTGGTGGTCTTTCGGGGTGCAGGAAACCCTTTTCCGGGCGTCAAAGAGCGGGAATAATTGCTCCAACTTTTTTAACTTTGACTTTAAATGGCATTACATATGTATTGAGGCATGAAAAATTAATATGCCGAAGTCTGGCAAATGTCAAGGGTAATGATCTCCGCTAAAGCTTACCTCCTTCGCTTTCTGTTTCAGCCGAGCTTGCTCTGGGTCCTCTTGCCTGGAGCGGCTCTGTGGAGTCAAAGTGGGAGTGGGGAGGATTGGGGGGGGGTGAAAAGGGAGAGAGAGGGTGGGGTGCACACAGGTTAACAGCAGGTTTTAAGAAACCGCCTCCTCCCCTCTCACCCAACAAAGCCTCGCTGCTCATCTGTTGCTGCTGCAGCAGAAAAGAGTGCAAAATGGGAACAGTGTACAGAGGTGTCAAGGACATCGTATTTGAATTCAGAGAAGTGCAATGGAGCTCCGCCCCAGGGGGGCTGTGGCCTTTAAACCCGCTCCAAATCCAGCCCTAAATAAGCCGCTGGAGGGGGACTCTAATCAAAAGAGGTTATTAAAAATTCTGCATGAGCCAGCACACACACACGCACACACAGGAAGGGTGAAGGATGTTGGTGAGTATCAGTGACAGTGGTTGTGTGAGTGTCACTGTGAGCCAGCGTGGCCATGCGTTAATGTGTGTCCCTGGCGTAACCACACTTTCTATTTTAATAAGCAGATGTGGGTGAAGATACTTGTCCCTGGGAATCCTTCACCGCTGCGCTAAATAGGCTATTGCGGCCGACCACCTAGGGCCACACGGACGCATTACGGCGCTTAAAGTTCACAGAACGATGCTCTTTTGGTCAATGTGGACATCATCTGCATGGATTAACAAGCAAAACTATGTTCTTCTTTCCTTGTTTAAAAATAGAAAAGAAAAGCCCTTTTAGGAAGAAACGTTTGACCAAAATGTTCAAAGGTCATTCTAGCACAATTACTCAACTACTTCTTGTGATTATTTTCTTGTTCTAATACAGAAAGACAACACAAAATAATGTACTATAAATAAGTTTATAACTTATTAAATAATAAAATAATAAATACGGGAGTACATAACAACAGCTATCTTGAATTAGTACATTGCTTGAGTGCTTTGCTAAATATGTCCCATAGTTGTACTCCACATACTGAAAAAGAACAATAGTTTATATCAGGGGTGGGCAATTAATTTTTACCGGGGGCCGCATGAGCAACCCGAGCACTGCTGGAGGGCCACATTGACAATATTTCAATTAAATTTTGCTCAATATTATTTTTTATATATACCGTAAGATGAATAATAATAATAATAATAATAATAATAATAATAATAATAATAATAATAATAATAATAATAATTAATTATAATAATAATACTTTCATTTAACCTAACTTAACTTTATACCAAAAGCACTGCTTTGGAAATCCTTTGTACCCCTTTCAGTGATCACATTTAGTTCCCCTTAAGCATCCTCATGTTGCACAATGAAATGTAAGCATAGGATGAAGTGTGCATTCCTGTAACTTTCTCTAGTAACAGTGTTCCATGATTAATATAAATAAATTAACATTAATAATAAATGACAGTAAAATAAGCACACGTATGACTGAAGAGTCATAGTGTAACTTTGTGTGGTGTTTGAGTTGTCCGACTTTTTGTGTGGCCATAAATGCACCAGTGGTTTAGTGGTATGCGTGTTGGTGACAGATGACAAGTTGGTTTTGGCCTGGTTTGTACGGCAGAAAATGACTAGTTTTTCGAGATAGAAGTGTTTTACTTATGTTTTTGGTGTGGTTATGTCCGAATATAAACAGTTTTGCTCAATAAAGTGATCGATATAATTCCTGGCCGCTAAGCATCTCGATAGACGTTACAATAATTGAACGGTGTTCAATTGAACGGTGTTGACGAACACCGTTAGGGCCGCTTGTTGTCACTGTCACTCAAAGTTGCATTGCAAAATTACACAGAATAAATGTGTTTATTTTGTTTAGAATTCAGATGGGATTTGATTTGGTGCGCGGCATATATTTGCTGTGCGCAGAGGACGCTTGAGCAGTGCGCAATTGCGCAGGCGCGCACCTTAGAGGGAACGTTACTTGGCAGTCCATGTCTTGTTGACAACACGACATTCGTCATCAACTTTTCTCTTTTTAGCGTCTCGGGTGTAAACCGTGCATCACTTGTCGCTGCATGTGCACCTTCACTCGCAGGTTACACACGGACATACGCCCATAAATAACACTGTTCAAAATAAAAGCAGCACAGTTGTATTGCACGCACGACAGATGTTCTTTCAACTTTATTTTGTAATTTGTGATTGCAGCTGTTCACATTCACTCACAATCACGCACGCGCATACTGAACGTCCACACGGAAGTAATACAAATAACGCTTTTCAAAACAAAAGCAGCACCGTTGTATTGCACACTCAACATAGATACTTTTTAAAATTTATTTTGTAATTTATGATTGGCCTCACGCGGGCCGGACAGGGACGCACAAATGGCCGGATGTGGCCCACGTGCCGCAGAATGCCCAGGTCTGGTTTATATGGATGTATTCAGTCGTGGTCAAAAGTTTACATACACTTGTAAAGAACATAATGTCATGGCTGTCTTGAAAATCCAATAATTTCTACAACTCTTATTTTTTTAGTGATACGAGTGATTGGAGCACATACTTGTTGGTCACAAAAAACATTGATGAAGTTTGGTTCTTTTATGAATTTATTATGGGTCTACTGAAAATGTGACCAAATCTGCTGGGTCAAAAGTATACATACAGCAATGTTAATATTTGGTTACATGTCCCTTGGCAAGTTTCACTGCAATAAGGCACTTTTGGTAGCCAGTCCCATTTTTATAGTCTTTGGTATGACTCGGCAGGGGTTTGAACTCACGGCCTACCTAAGCTGTACATCAAGCAAGAATGGGAAATAATTCTACATGAAAAGCTTCAGAATTTTGTCTTCTTAGTTCCCAAACATTTACTGAGTGTTGTTCAAAAGGAAAGGCCATGTAACACAGTGGTAAAAATGCCCCTGTGCCAACTGTTTTGCAACGTGTTGCTGCCATTAAATTCTAAATTAAGGATTTTTGCAAAAAAAAAATGTGTTCTCAGTATCTTGTCTTTGCAGTCTATTCAATTGAATAAAGGTTGAAAAGAATTTGAAAATCTTTGTATTCTGTTTTTATTTACGATTTACACAACGTGCTAACTTCACTGGTTTTGGGTTTTGTAGATTATAAATCATGCCTCTCACTTATATACACTACCGTTCAAAAGTTTGGGGTCACCCAAACAATTTTGTGGAATAGCCTTCATTTCTAAGAACAAGAATAGACTGTCGAGTTTCAGATGAAAGTTCTCTTTTTCTGGCTATTTTGAGCGTTTAATTGACCCCACAAATGTGATGCTCCAGAAACTCAATCTGCTCAAAGGAAGGTCAGTTTTGTAGCTTCTGTAACGAGCTAAACTGTTTTCAGATGTGTGAACAAGATTGCACAAGGGTTTTCTAATCATCAATTAGCCTTCTGAGCCAATGAGCAAACACATTTTACCATTAGAACACTGGAGTGATAGTTTCTGGAAATGGGCCTCTATACACCTATGTAGATATTGCACCAAAAACCAGACATTTGCAGCTAGAATAGTCATTTACCACATTAGCAATGTATAGAGTGTATTTCCTTAAAGTTAAGACTAGTTTAAAGTTATCTTCATTGAAAATTACAGTGCTTTTCCTTCAAAAATAAGGACATTTCAATGTGACCCCAAACTTTTGAACAGTAGTGTACATTTTGCATGTTGGTACGAATGTGTGTTACTACATTACATATATACTTACAGCATGAATATAAAACATTGATGGATATTTTGGATGTTTTTTTAAAGTGCTTTATAGGCGGAATAGAGCGACTACCATTAGCTGACTTTTGCTAGCGTTTATTTACAAATTAGAATGCTTAAAAAAAAAGAAAAATGTGTGTTGTTGTCTTATTACATAAGGTGAATGATAGGCAAAATTCCAAAACAAGTGCAGTGCCCCTTTCAGATTTATGATTAACAATGAAAATTAACCATACTCTATGAATTAAAAAAGTATTTAGTTAGAATATCATTACTGTGACGAGACAGGAAATACTTCCAAAACAAAAGCGCCAGGACAGGAAATTATACCAAACACTGAAAAATAAAGAACAAAGTCCAAAATGTCATGTGGCACCATGACAATTACTATTGTATTATATATTTTTTAAAGCGCATAATACATTTAAAAATCCAACATCTGGTGGAACAACTTGTGTTTGTGTTTAAAGAGAATGTACTGTGTTTAGAAGATATCATTTAAGATTTAGTCTAGAGAAGGGATATTCAACTAAATTGGTTTGGGGTTCATATTTCCACAAAACAAAGGACCGGGTGACTTACTTCTATCTCCCTTCACTATTTGTCTTAGTTTGTATATTCTGGAGGACCAGCGTCCTCCACAGTAGACATTTAATTTTGGTCTGTTTATCTTGTCAGAGTTACAGGAGTGCTCTTCTGTTTTTTTAGGGCCTTCTGCCAAAAAAGCAAGACAAAGATCATGTCAAAGAAAGCACTCTAGTGTTTTTAGGAATCTTCTGCAAAAAAGGTTTTTGTTACTGAACTCCCGGGCCAAACGATGAAAAAGAGAGGACCTAAAATGGAACCTTGAGGAACACCACTCGTATAACTAAAGAAGTTGAGCGAATGACGACTGACTGCATCTGAAGTAAACAAGCTACAGCAACACTTTAGTTACACAGATCACATTCCGAAATAGTGAGGACTTAAAGGGGTGCCTGGAGGAATGCCTCAGTTACATAAATCACAAGCAAGGTTAAAATGTCAATGCAAGGACCCGCCAGTGTCTTTACAGTGGTCCAAGTTCCTCTGTACAACAGGGGCACTTTTGTGTTTTTAGGAATTTACTGCAAAAATGTTTTGAACTGAACTTGGCCACTATGGTGTCATTCCCCGGACGGATTTGGCTAAAGGCTCTCCAACTGGTCCAAAAAAACGCTGCTGCTCAAGAGTTGACTAGAACTAGGTCGGGTGTCAGCAACCCGCGGCTCTCGAGCCGCATGCAGCTCTTTAGTGCCACCCTAGTGGCTCCCTGGAGCATTTTTTAAAAAGTATTGAAAATATTTTTTGTTTTAATATGTTTTTTGTTTGAGGACTAACATGACATGATCCTTCCCAATTGTTCAAAAGCCCACTGTTTAATATGTTTGTGTGTATGTTTCACTGATGAGAGTATTTGGCGAACATCGTTTTGTCCTACTAATTTCGGCGGTTCTTGAACTCACCATAGTGTGGACTGTGACGCAACAGTTTGTTTAAGTGTAAAATATTCCACTCCCTCGTCTCATTTTGTCCACCAAACGTTTCATACTGTGTGTGAATGCACAACGGTGAGCTTTGTTGATGTTATTGACTTGTTGGAGTGCTAATCAGGCATATTTGGTCAGTGCATGACTGCAAGCTAATCAATGCTAACATGCTATTTACTAATGTTACTAATTTACTGTTTTTTAATGTATAAATGTGTAGAATATTAAATTTCAACATTTCTGTCAACAAAGATTTGCTTGAGCCTGGGACACAGTCATTTTGATAGTAGGCTATTATAGCTAGACACTTACATCATGTGTTGCCTTCATTATAAGACTTATATACAGCTTTTCATTTTTTGCAGCTCCAGGCAGACTTGTTTTTTGTATTTTTGGTCATATATGGCTCTTTCAATGTTTTGGATTGCCGACCCCTGAACTAGGTGATGAGATCGTATTTCGTCTGTACTAGTAAAGCTTTCCCCCAGGCTCCCTGTAACATTTAGAATTGAACTTAAAGGTCCTAAAAAGCACTAAATGCTCATCATCGTAGCTTAAAGAGTGAGAGAACAACACAATCAGGATGTGTTTGCGATGTCTACTGATACAGAAGTGGGGATTGATAGCTTCCTGTTTTAACACGATATTTATCCGTGTGTTCTGTTAGGCTAAACAAAAGAGTGAGGTTATAAGGTTTGGTGGGGGCGTTCATCAACCAGAGAATTTTCTATTATCGGGCATGGCAGGATTCGCAGAATAATACCGCAATTAAAACGACGAGGTTCGAAGCAATGAGAATCTTTACTGTGGGACATTGGCTCCATTCAAAATTAATTAAATTAACCTCGCTCGCCGCTAAATGGGACGCTGCGGGGCATTTTCATTTGCTGAAAATTGTCTTTCTTTCTTGGTCAGTGGAGAGCTTTGCACCTTTTTTTTAGGGTAAAGTCTACGGATCAAGAAAGTTCCCGGACGCACAACATGTTATATCCTGTTGCACATGTGTTTATTGTGTCGGGAAACTCCACATTTGTTCAACTGAAGACGAGTCAAATCCTTTCTGCAGCAGTTTTTTAAAAAGGTCAATTTGAGTTTTTATAGACTTGACCTTTTCTACAGAGTCCACACCTAGTGGAGTTAGAAATAAGCTTGCTGTTCCCCAACAAACGCAGGAGGGGGGGAAAAATTGAGCAGCAATTATCAGCTCACATTTCAGCAACCATTTTTATGACGGCGAATCTTGTTAAAGGACAGTACTAGGGATGTCCGATACTGGCTTTTTGCCGATATTCGATATTGTCCAACTCTTAATTACCGATACCGATATCAACCGATACTGATATCAAACGATACCGCTATATATACAATCGTGGAATTAACACATTATTATGCCTGATTTGGACAACCAGGTATGGTGAAGATAAGGTCCTTTTTTTTTAAAAATTATAAAATAAAATAAGAAATAAATTAAAATAATTTTCTTGAATAAAAAAAGAAAGTAAAACAATATAAAAACAGTTACATAGAAACTAGTAATTAATGAAAATGAGTAAAATTAACTGTTAAAGGTTAGTACTATTAGTGGACCAGCAGCACGCACAATCATGTGTGCTTACGGACTGTATCCCTTGCAGACTGTATTGATATATAATGTAGGAACCAGAATATTAATAACAGAAAGAAACAACCCTTTTGTGTGAATGAGTGTAAATGGGGGAGGGAGGTTTTTTTGGGTTGGTGTACTAATTGTAAGTATGTCTTGTGTTTTTTATGTTGATTTAATAAAATAAATAAAGAAATAAAAAAACTGATACCGATAATAAAAAAAACGATACCGATAATTTCCGATATTACATTTTAAAGCATTTATCGGCCGATAATCCCTAGACAGCACTATAGAAATTACATTTTAAAGTAGTCAGTGTACAGCTGTATAGATTTACTGTGTACCGAAAATGAGTCAACATAGTCACTATTAGGGATGTCTTCGAATAAAGATTTCCATAGTCAAATCCGTTAGATTTTACCCATCGTTGACCATCAGATTTTAAGAGAAATAAACAGCTGATGTATAGTAAAAGGTACTTCTAAAAAAGGAATAGTCTTACATTAAAGTGAACAAAACAAATATCGCATTTGCGACTTTTTCCCCCTCAAAAAAGGCTAAAGCAAAGTTTGTGAGAAGACATCGAACTTCCATCCATCCATTTTCTGCCGCTTATCCCTTTTGGGGTCGCGGGGGGTGCTGGAGCCTATTTTAGCTACAATCGGGCGGAAGGCGGGGTACACCCTGGACAAGTCGCCACCTCATCGCAGGGCCAACACAGATAGACAGACAACATTCACACTCACATTCACACACTAGGGCCAATTTAGTGTTGCCAATCAACCTATCCCCAGGTGCATGTCTTGACCAAGTTAAAGTCGGAAAAAAGCATCTATATGTGAACTGGCAGAAGGATCATTATCTTTTTTCAGTAAAGGTTTCCTCTCAATGAACCGTAGCTGCTCCCAGTGGAGACAGCACTCGTGCAGCACTAAATTGTACTAAACTACCACCACCATATGTATATATTATACAAAACTATAATATAATATATAGGTGTATATTATATACTGTATATATAATAGGGCTGTGAATCTTTGGGTGTCCCACGATTCGATTCAATATCGATTCTTGGGGTCACGATTCGATTCAAAATCGATTTTTTTTTTTTCAATTCAACATGATTCTCGATTCAAAAACGATTTTTTTCCCGATTCAAAAGTATTCTCTGTTCATACAATACATAGGATTTCAGCAGGACCCCAGTCTGCTGACATGCAAGCAGAGTAGTAGATTTTTGTAAAAAGCTTTTATAATTGTAAAGGACAATGTTTTATCAACTGATTGCAATAATGTACATTTGTTTTAACTATTAAATGAACCAAAAATATGACTTATTTTATCTTTGTGAAAATATTGGACACAGTGTGTTGTCAAGCTTATGAGATGCGATGCAAATGTAAGCCACTGTGACACTATTGTTCTATTTTTTTTTTCTTATAAATGTCTAATGATAATGTCAATGAGGGATTTTTAATCACTGCTATGTTGAAATTGTAACTAATATTGATACTGTTGTTGATAATATTCATTTTTGATTCACTACTTTTGGTTTGTTCTGTGTCGTGTTTGTGTCTCCTCTCAATTGCTCGGTTTATTGCAGTTCTGAGTGTTGCTGGGTCGGGTTTGGTTTTGGAATTGGATTGCATTGTTATGGTATTGTGTGTATTGATTTGTTGGATTGATTAATTAAAAAAAAAAAAAAAAAAAATTAAAATATTTTTTTTTTTTAAATCGATTTTTTTAAAATGATAATCGATTCTGAATCGCACAACGTGAGAATCACGATTCGAATTCGAATCTATTTTTTCCCACACCCCTAATATATAACATGTAAATATTACATATATGTTATTTTTTATATTGCTACTAAGGTACATTTTAATTCTACTTAATACCTGCATTATCCTTTCCATCCTTACCCTTTCCATCCTTTGAAACTGAGCTACTGTGTGGAACAATTTCCCTTGTGGATCAATAAAGTTTGTCTAAGTCTAAGTCCAGCGAATATTAAATCTATACTGCTATACAAGCTGTACACTGACTACTTTGATATATACCAGGGGTGTCAAACTCATTTTAGCTCAGGGGCCACATGGAGGAAAATCTATTCTCAAGTGGGCCGGACTGGTAGAATCGTGGGCGGCGCGGTGGGCCAGGCTCTGGGGTTCCTGTCACTGTCCGGCTTGGCTGCGTGGGGGCGGTGGTCCCTGGTTCCCTGGGCACCACACCTACTGTTTGTGGGATGGGCTCTCGGGGAGGCTGGGGCCGTACTCTGGCTCCCGCACACACTGGGAGTCAAATGTATTGTACATGCAAATTCACATATACTCACACACATACATACAGACATACATAGGTACCTACGCTCCCACATACATATACAAATAAATACAGTACATATTTACACACTCAAAGTTCGTACATCCACACGCACGCTCATTATACAAACATACTGTATACACATACTGTACATATACATTCACTGTAAAAACATACATATACACATACTGTACATAAACACTCACTGTACAAACACACACATACACATACTGTACATATACATTCACTGTAAAAACATACATATACACTTACTGTACATATACATTCACTGTAAAAACATACATATACACATACTGTACATTTACACTCACTGTACAAACACACACATACACATACTGTACATATACATTCACTGTACAAACACACACATACATATACTGTACATATACATTCACTGTACAAACACACATACTGTATACACATACTGTACATATATATTCACTGTACAAACATACATATACACATACTGTACATATACACTCACTGTACAAACACACACATATACATACTGTACATATACATTCACTGTACAAACACACATATACACATACTGTACATATACATTCACTGTACAAACACACACATACACATACTGTACATATACATTCACTGTACAAACACACATACTGTATACACATACTGTACATATAAATTCACTGTACAAACACACACATACACATTCTATACATATACATTCACTGTACAAACACACATATACACATACTGTACATATACATTCACTGTACAAACACACATACTGTATACACATACTGTACATATACATTCACTGTACAAACACACACATACACATTCTATACATATACATTCACTGTACAAACACACATACACATACTGTACATATACATTCACTGTACACACATACACACATACTGTACATATACATTCACTGTACAAGCACACATATACACATACTGTACATATTCAAGTACATATGCACACATACACTCATGCACATAATCACGTTTCATCAAACATATATTAACGTTGTTGCCCTAGGGTAAACTGGGTATAACACATGGCACACTGACAAAGCTTAACCTATTGTTACTATAACAATCTACAAGGTTAATGTAGGTTGCTTCTCTTTCTTCCCCTCCATTTTTCTGCATTCTTTCGTATCTCAAGTTATCATTACGTATATGTATTGTTGCATTTGAACAATTGTATTGTTGATATAAAGGAAAAGCATTGGTATTGTTTATTATCAATAGCACTATTTCTATTGGTATTCATATTGCTCCATTTTTAGTGTAATAATGCTCATTGTCATTTCTGTATTATTTTTTATTTTCGCTAACTGCTTATTTGCTATTACTTTTACCATCATATTTGTACATGTCGTATTTGCTGATGTTGCTCTGTTGTTGTTGTTGTTGTTGTTGTGTTTGCTGTTGTTGTTTTTGTCTCTCTGTCTAATTCCCCTCTTGTCCCCACAATTCCCCCCTCTGTCTTCCTTTTTTTCTCTTTCTATCCCCTCTTGCTCCGGCCCGGCTGCACCAAATGATAATATAAATACATTTAATAAAGTCAAAATACAAATAAGGCAACAAGAGAAGTATCCTACACTTCTCTTTTGTAAAGTAAATCTGAACATATGGGCATCTACATCTACTATATGATTTGCCTGAGAAGCTGGGCAGGACAAAACAAAAAACAAAAACAAAAAGAATCGTGGCATGATAATTTTGTTTAAAAATAAGAGAAAAAAACACATTCTGAAAATTTACAAAACATGTTTTTTTCACTGGTTAAAATTACCAACATCTTTGACAGTCAAGGCATGAACGTAACAATCCACATTTTGTATATTATCACTAATAAACAGGAAATGTTGCCTCTATTCTCCTAACTGCAACCTGCGGCTCTTTAGCGCCGCCCTAGTGGCTCCTTGGAGCTTTTTCAAAAATTTATGAAAATAGAAAAATATGGGGGGGAAATATATTTTTGTTTAAAAGGGTTTCAAACATGACACAAACCTCCCTAATTGTTAGAAATCCCACTATTTATATTAAACATGATTCTCTGATGAGAGCATTTGGCAAGCGCCGTTTTGTCCTACTAATTTTGGCGGTCCTCACCGTAGTTTGTTTACATGTATAACTTTCTGCAACGATGCCAGAGAAAGACATATTCTATGCCACTCATTTTTTGTCGAATTTTTTCTACCAAACGTTTTATGCTGTGCGTGAATGCACAAAGGTGAGCTTTGTTGATGTTATTGACTTGTGTGGAGTGCTAATCAGGCATATTTGGTCACTGCAAGCTAATCGATTCTAACATACTATTTAGGCTAGCTTTATGCACATATTGTATTATTATGCTTCACTTGTAGGTATATTTGAGCTCATTTAATTTTGTTTACTTATATCCTCTGTGTATTTAATTTATATTTGCATGTCTCATGACACATTATCTGTATGTAATATTGGCTGCATTTCCAGACCACAGCAAATGTTGCTACGTTGTTCTAGACCACAGCAAATGTTGCCATATTGTTCCAGACCACAGCAAACGTAACCCAGCTTGCATATATTGTTATAAATCCATTCGAAGAAGACCGCCCGCCATTTCCTTTAACTTGGACACACACATCTATAACTTTGGCCATTCTAAGCCAGTCATATTCAGGAGTTATATCACCCTCTGAGAAGCGTTACTAATGTTTTCCAATGCTGTAAAAATGGGTAGAATGAATATTACATGTCAACATTTCTGTCAACGAAGATTTGTATCAGCCTGCGACACATAGTTATTTTGATAGTAGGCTAATATAGCTAACATAGACACTTACATTATGTGTTGACTTCCTTATATCACTTATAGAAGGCTTTTAATTTTTTGTGGCTCCAGACAGATTTTTACTTTTTATTTTTGGTCCAATATGGCTCTTTCAACATTTTGGGTTGCCGACCTCTGTCCTACCTAAACACAGGGGGTGCAAAGAATTGCTTATGTGACATCCAGTGGACACCTTTCTTTCATTCAGCTCATTTTTATATTTAGCAAACCCATCTCGTGGGCCGGATAAAACCTGATCTGGCCCACGGGCCAAACGTTTGACACCCCTGATCTTTACCCAAGTTTACCTGCTACACTCATCCCTCGAAATTGAACAATATTTCGGAATATTCAAAATTTTCCAGATTTGTTGTGGAGGATTATTTTTGCAGGTTTGGAGTGTGGATGGATGTGTGTCAGCTGCATTTCTGTGTGTGTGTGTGTGTGTGTGTGTGTGTGTGTGTGTGTGTGTGTGTGTGTGTGTGTGTGTGTGTGTGTGTGTGTGTGTGTGTGTGTGTGTGTGTGTGTGTGTGTGTGTGTGTGTGTGTGTGTGTGTGTGTGTGTGTGTGTGTGTGTGTGTGTGTGTGTGTGTGTGTGTGTGTGTGTGTGTGTGTTCTTGTATTTCTACCCTTCTTGAGACATCAACAAGGAAAAGTACCTTCCATATGACGACCGGTGAACAAGTTAGGACGGAAACCATGGTCCCAATACGGAAAACCATTGCATCTAATAGAGAGCCAAATACTAGAGTCAGTGAACATTGCTCCAAAGTCAGGATTGTGTTGTTGATTTAATGTGCCTTCAAAAGTAAACATTGACAGGTGCAAAGGCAGAAATATATGATAAAACAAGAAGGCAGCTAAAGAAGGAAGGACTTCCCTATTCATCCCCAAAAAACCCGCCAGGTGAACAGCTGATTTGATGACTTCCGGTGCTGACGTAAGACAACCCGCGTCCCGTATGTGACCATAGGATGAACAAATAGACTACGGTACTAAGACTATAGTGGTCATTAACAGTTAGGTTCTACAGCTGGTTTACCCAATGTGCGGCACAGGGGCCATCTGTGGTCCGTGACTCCTTTGTCATCGGCCTTAAGCACATTACAAAAAACTAAAAATAGAGATCTCATTTGCACCCCTGGTGATGAAATCTATCAAATTTAAGGTGGTCCCTAAAAGGAAGGATTTTTCAAATTGACTGTGTGTCGGTTTTGAAAGTGATCCCCCTCTGGTCAACATATGAAATAACAAGTGTGTGTAAGAAATTGAAATGTGCCCACTTTGGCCAAAATGTATTTAAAAAAAATAAATAATTACATATATAGAGACATACCGTAATAACTTGAAGTAAATAATGACGATTAAAAACCAATTACAAACAAAAAATTTTAAACAAAAAAAATGTAACTAAAAGCTTAAATTTTTTTGTATTTGCATAGTATGTATATATTATTAATGTTGTAAATACAAATCTTTATATATCTAGAAAGTGTGGTCCTAAAAGGGTAGGCATTTTTTGGAGGTCTCAAGAAGGTAACAAATACAAGAAAGTCTATGTGTGTGTGTGTGTGTGTGTGTGTGTGTGTGTGTGTGTGTGTGTGTGTGTGTGTGTGTGTGTGTGTGTGTGTGTGTGTGTGTGTGTGTGTGTGAGGAAGGAGGGAGGAGCCAGGACACTCAGGCCCTGGAGCCATGAGCCTGAGAGGACACGGGGAGGTCACTCCATCTACTGGTGTCACACTCTAATTCATCTGTCAGGAGCAACATGCACACGCATGCACGCACGTGCACACACACACACACACACACACAGACATAACACACACTACAACTGTACATACACAAGCTGTTTGGCACGACTGGCAACAACAACACTCAAGACGCTGTAAGAAGTGGAGGTGACTTACCTTGGCGGCTTTTAACAGGATCTCTCTCTCCTGCTCGTCCTTCCTTTGCTTCTCCATCCTCTCCAGTTGCTCGAAAAAGCGCAGCTGGGAACGGACGTCCGCCGACTGCTCGTAGCACTCGTCGTCCTGACAGGGGCACAAAGACGCCATCATTGAAACGACTGAAATCGTGACCTTCTTGACTATAAGATCGACCATGTTCTCTCTACAACATATGTGGCAAACTCAAGGCCCGGGGGGCAGATGTGGCCCGCCACTTCATTTTATCTGGCTTTCGAAAGCCTGGAAATAATATGTATCAATAAATGTATTATTTCTTTCTACTTTGGGAGAAAAAATATGTATATACTCCATGTAATCGCAAATTATGTTAACTGAAATATTGTCTAGCTATGCAAAAATATATTATCAAACATTCAAACCACTTTTAAATAGAAATAAATACTAATAATAATGATTTCAAAGCAAGTTATCCATCAAATTGTGCAATGTAAAAGTAGCAATAGTTTTCATGGTAAAATTGTGAAATTTACTGTGGTTTTTACAGCATTTTTTTCTCTAAATGAAAAAAACAGTACTTTTTTTTACTGTAATAAACTGTGGTGCTGTTTTGGCATTTACAATAATACACCGAAAAATCTACGGTTGTTGATTTGCAGTTAAAAAAAAAAAAAAAAAAAAGCCAAAATTTTACTGTAAAATTGCTTTTTTTTTTTATTTACAGTAAAAAAAAACAAATGTAAATTTTACAGTAAAATTCTGGCAACTGAGCTTTTTTTTTTTTACCTTAAAACAGTAGTACTGTTTATCCATTTACAGTAATATACACTACATTCAGGTGAAATTATTGCAACTTACCATATTTTTTTTACATTTTAGTTTTTTTTAAATATACTACTAAAATGGATTAAAAAATTGTGTAATAATAGTATTGACTGTTAGACGCGGCCCTCTGGGGCCAAACATAACTGCGATGTGACCTTCTTGACTATAAGATCGACCATGTTCTCTCTACAACACGTGTCAAACTCAAGGCCCGGGGGGGCAGATGTGGCCCGCCACTTCATTTTATTTGGCCCTCCAAAGCCTGGAAATAATATGTATCAATAAAGTACTGTAACTTTTCTTACTAAATGTATTCTTCCTTTCTACTTTGGGAGAAAAAATATGTTTGTACTCCATGTAATCGCAAATTATGTTAAATATTGTCTAGCTATGCAAAAATATATTATCAAACATTCAAACCACTTTTAAATAGAAATAAATACTAATAATAATGATTTCAAAGCAAGTTATCCATCAAATTGTACAATGTAAAAGTAGCAATAGATTTCATGGTAAAATTGTGAAATTTACTGTGGTTTTTACAGCATTTTTTTCTCTAAATGAAAAAAACAGTACTTTTTTTTTTTACTGTAATAAACTGTGGTGCCGTTTTGGCATTTACAGTAATACACCGAAAAATCTACGGTTGTTAATTTGCGGTTAAAAAAAATAATTTAAAAAAAGCCAAAATGTTACTGTAAAATTGCATTTTTTTTTATTTACAGTAAAAAAAACAAATGTAAATTTTACAGTAAAATTCTGGCAACTGAGCTTTTTTTTTTACCTTAAAACAGTAGTACTGTTCATCCATTTACAGTAATATACACTACATTCAGGTGAAATTATTGCAACTTACCATTTTTTTTTTTTACATTTTAGTTTTTTTTAAATATACTACTAAAATGGATTTAAAAATTGTGTAATAATAGTATTGACTGTTAAACGCGGCCCTCTGGGGCCAAACATAACTGCGATGTGACCTTCTTGACTATAAGATCGACCATGTTCTCTCTACAACACGTGTCAAACTCAAGGCCCGGGGGGGCAGATGTGGCCCGCCACTTCATTTTATTTGGCCCTCCAAAGCCTGGAAATAATATGTATCAATAAAGTACTGTAACTTTTCTTACTAAATGTATTATTTATTTCTACTTTGGGAGAAAAAATATATTTGTACTCCATGTAATCGCAAATTATGTTAAATATTGTCTAGCTATGCAAAAATATATTATCAAACATTCAAACCACTTTTAAATAGAAATAAATACTAATAATAATGATTTCAAAGCAAGTTATCCATCAAATTGTACAATG
Organism: Entelurus aequoreus; assembly: GCF_033978785.1. Classification (NCBI taxonomy): domain Eukaryota; kingdom Metazoa; phylum Chordata; class Actinopteri; order Syngnathiformes; family Syngnathidae; genus Entelurus; species Entelurus aequoreus. Next base: position 18,050,070 of record NC_084732.1, read on the forward strand.
TAAAAGTAGCAATAGATTTCATGGTAAAATTGTGAAATTTACTGTGGTTTTTACAGCATTTTTTTCTCTAAATGAAAAAAACAGTACTTTTTTTTTTTACTGTAATAAACTGTGGTGCCGTTTTGGCATTTACAATAATACACCGAAAAATCTACGGTTGTTGATTTGCGGTTAAAAAATTTTTTTTTAAAAAGCCAAAATGTTACTGTAAAATTGCATTTTTTTTTATTTACAGTAAAAAAAACAAATGTAAATTTTACAGTAAAATTCTGGCAACTGAGGTTTTTTTTTACCTTAAAACAATAGTACTGTTCATCCATTTACAGTAATATACACTACATTCAGGTGAAATTATTGCAACTTACCTTTTTTTTTTTACATTTTAGTTTTTTTTAAATATACTACTAAAATGGATTAAAAAACTGTGTAATAATAGTATTGACTGTTAGACGCGGCCCTCTGGGGCCAAACATAACTGCGATGTGACCTTCTTGACTATAAGATCGACCATGTTCTCTCTACAACACGTGTCAAACTCAAGGCCCGGGGGGGCAGGTGTGGCCCGCCACTTCATTTTATTTGGCCCTCCAAAGCCTGGAAATAATATGTATCAATAAAGTACTGTAACTTTTCTTACTAAATGTATTCTTCCTTTCTACTTTGGGAGAAAAAATATGTTTGTACTCCATGTAATCGCAAATTATGTTAAATATTGTCTAGCTATGCAGAAATATATTATCAAACATTCAAACCACTTTTAAATAGAAATAAATACTAATAATAATGATTTCAAAGCAAGTTATCCATCAAATTGTGCAATGTAAAAGTAGCAATAGATTTCATGGTAAAATTGTGAAATTTACTGTGGTTTTTACAGTATTTTTTTCTCTAAATGAAAAAAACAGTACTTTTGTTTTTACTGTAATAAACTGTGGTGCCGTTTTGGCATTTACAGTAATACACTGAAAAATCTACGGTTGTTGATTTGCGGTAAAAAAATAAAAATAAAAAAAATGACAATTTTACTGTAAAATTGCATTTTTTTTTATTTACAGTAAAAAAAACAAATGTAAATTTTACAGTAAAATTCTGGCAACTGAGCTTTTTTTTTTTTTACCTTAAAACAGTAGCACTGTTTATCCATTTACAGTAATATACACTACATTCAGGTGAAATTATTGCAACTTACCTTTTTTTTTTACATTATAGTTTTTTTTTAAATATACTACTAAAATGGATTAAAAAATTGTGTAATAATAGTATTGACTGTTAGACGCGGCCCTCTGGGGCCAAACATAACTGCGATGTGACCTTCTTGACTATAAGATCGACCATGTTCTCTCTACAACATGTGTCAAACTCAAGGCCCGGGGGGGCAGATGTGGCCCGCCACTTCATTTTATTTGGCCCTCCAAAGCCTGGAAATAATATGTATCAATAAAGTACTGTAACTTTTCTTACTAAATGTATTCTTCCTTTCTACTTTGGGAGAAAAAATATGTTTGTACTCCATGTAATCGCAAATTATGTTAAATATTGTCTAGCTATGCAAAAATATATTATCAAACATTCAAACCACTTTTAAATAGAAATAAATACTAATAATAATGATTTCAAAGCAAGTTATCCATCAAATTGTGCAATTTAAAAGTAGCAATAGTTTTCATGGTAAAATTGTGAAATTTACTGTGGTTTTTACAGCATTTTTTTCTCTAAATGAAAAAAACAGTACTTTTTTTTACTGTAATAAACTGTGGTGCCGTTTTGGCATTTACAGTTATACACGGAAAAATCTACAGTTGTTGATTTGCGGTGAAAAAAATAATAAAATAAAGAAACTGGCAGCTCAGGTGCTAAAATTTTACTGTAAAATTGAATTTTTTTTATTTACAGTAAAAAAACAAATGAGCTGCCTTTTTTTTTTACCTTAAGACAGTAGTACTGTTTTTCCATTTACAGTAATATACACTACATTGAGGTGAAATTATTGCAACTTACCATATTTTTTTTACATTTTATTTTTTTTTAAATATACTACTAAAATGGATTAAAAAATTGTGTAATAATAGTATTGACTGTTAGACGCGGCCCTCTGGGGCCAAACATAACTGCGATGTGACCTTCTTGACTATAAGATCGACCATGTTCTCTCTACAACACGTGTCAAACTCAAGGCCCGGGGGGGCAGGTGTGGCCCGCCACTTCATTTTATTTGGGCCTCCAAAGCCTGGAAATAATATGTATCAATAAAGTACTGTAACTTTTCTTACTAAATGTATTCTTCCTTTCTACTTTGGGAGAAAAAATATGTTTGTACTCCATGTAATCGCAAATTATGTTAAATATTGTCTAGCTATGCAAAAATATATTATCAAACATTCAAACCACTTTTAAATAGAAATAAATACTAATAATAATGATTTCAAAGCAAGTTATCCATCAAATTGTACAATGTAAAAGTAGCAATAGATTTCATGGTAAAATTGTGAAATTTACTGTGGTTTTTACAGCATTTTTTTCTCTAAATGAAAAAAACAGTACTTTTTTTTTTTACTGTAATAAACTGTGGTGCCGTTTTGGCATTTACAATAATACACTGAAAAATCTACGGTTGTTGATTTGCGGTTAAAAAAAAAAAAAAAAAAAAGCCAAAATGTTACTGTAAAATTGCATTTTTTTTTATTTACAGTAAAAAAAACAAATGTAAATTTTACAGTAAAATTCTGGCAACTGAGCTTTTTTTTTTTACCTTAAAACAGTAGTACTGTTCATCCATTTACAGTAATATACACTACATTCAGGTGAAATTATTGCAACTTACCATTTTTTTTTTTACATTTTAGTTTTTTAAAAATATACTACTAAAATGGATTAAAAAATTGTGTAATAATAGTATTGACTGTTAGACGCGGCCCTCTGGGGCCAAACATAACTGCGATGTGACCTTCTTGACTATAAGATCGACCATGTTCTCTCTACAACACGTGTCAAACTCAAGGCCCGGGGGGGCAGATGTGGCCCGCCACTTCATTTTATTTGGCCCTCCAAAGCCTGGAAATAATATGTATCAATAAAGTACTGTAACTTTTCTTACTAAATGTATTCTTTCTTTCTACTTTGGGAGAAAAAATATGTTTGTACTCCATGTAATCGCAAATTATGTTAACTGAAATATTGTCTAGCTATGCAAAAATATATTATCAAACATTCAAACCACTTTTAAATAGAAATAAATACTAATAATAATGATTTCAAAGCAAGTTATCCATCAAATTGTGCAATGTAAAAGTAGCAATAGTTTTCATGGTAAAATTGTGAAATTTACTGTGGTTTTTACAGCATTTTTTTCTCTAAATGAAAAAAACAGTACTTTTTTTTACTGTAATAAACTGTGGTGCTGTTTTGGCATTTATAATAATACACCGAAAAATCTACGGTTGTTGATTTGCGGTTAAAAAAATAAAAAAATAAAAAAAGCCAAAATTTTACAGTAAAATTGCTTTTTTTTTTTTATTTACAGTAAAAAAAACAAATGTAAATTTTACAGTAAAATTCTGGCAACTGAGCTTTTTTTTTTACCTTAAAACAGTAGTACTGTTTATCCATTTACAGTAATATACACTACATTCAGGTGAAATTATTGCAACTTACCATATTTTTTTTACATTTTAGTTTTTTTTAAATATACTACTAAAATGGATTAAAAAATTGTGTAATAATAGTATTGACTGTTAGACGTGGCCCTCTGGGGCCAAACATAACTGCGATGTGACCTTCTTGACTATAAGATCGACCATGTTCTCTCTACAACACGTGTCAAACTCAAGGCCCGGGGGGGCAGATGTGGCCTGCCACTTCATTTTATTTGGCCCTCCAAAGCCTGGAAATAATATGTATCAATAAAGTACTGTAACTTTTCTTACTAAATGTATTCTTCCTTTCTACTTTGGGAGAAAAAATATGTTTGTACTTCATGTAATCGCAAATTATGTTAAATATTGTCTAGCTATGCAAAAATATATTATCAAACATTCAAACCACTTTTAAATAGAAATAAATACTAATAATAATGATTTCAAAGCAAGTTATCCATCAAATTGTGCAATGTAAAAGTAGCAATAGATTTCATGGTAAAATTGTGAAATTTACTGTGGTTTTTACAGCATTTTTTTCTCTAAATGAAAAAAACAGTACTTTTTTTTTTACTGTAATAAACTGTGGTGCCGTTTTGGCATTTACAGTAATACACCGAAAAATCTACGGTTGTTGATTTGCGGTAAAAAAAAATAAAAATAAAAATGACACAATTTTACTGTAAAATTGCATTTTTTTTTTATTTACAGTAAAAAAAACAAATGTAAATTTTACAGTAAAATTCTGGCAACTGAGCTTTTTTTTTTTACCTTAAAACAGTAGTACTGTTTTTCCATTTACAGTAATATACACTGAGGTGAAATTATTGCAACTTACCATATTATTTTTACATTTTAGTTTTTTTAAAATATACTAATAAAATGGATTAAAAAATTGTGTAATAATAGTATTGACTGTTAGACGCGGCCCTCTGGGGCCAAACATAACTGCGACGTGGCCCTCAGTGAAAACGACTTTGACACCTCTGCGCTACAAGAACTACAATTCTCTCATATAGTATAATTTTATAGTCTACTTGCCAAAGCGCACACAGACATCCTAAGGCTGTAATTCCCAACGATTTTAGCCCAGTTAGTTCCCCTTTCATTTGTCAGTCCACTGACACAGTAGGGGGGTTCTGGGTCATGGCGGACCGTGCTCTGGACCGCGACCAAGTGTAATGTAATCTGGCCCATCAAATAAGCGCACACAAACACACATTCCTGGTAGATTACTTTGTGGCAGCGCAATTCTCTCTTGTTTAGACGTGCAATCAGTAAATCGCATACAAAAGCGGATAAATATTAGCAGCTGTGGGGATGCAAAGTTCATACTTTTCTTTTTCAGGTCATGTTTAAAACGTGTGTTGGCTCTGCATAGCAACAGTGGAAGCGATCAATAGCATGGCTGTTTAGTTGTCTGTATCCTCAAAATGCTTCCATGACACAGCAATCTGCTTAAATAATAAGCAACCAGCACATGCGCTATCTGCCTGGAACTAGGTACTAGAAATAGTACCTGATGCATGCTTGTAGAATAGCATCAATTGCAAGCTGAGTCATGGCAATTACGCTTTTAAAACAGTAAAAAAATGTTCATAACATTCCAATAATTGCAATTAGCAAGTGATTAACAGCCTTATTAAAAACATAACACAAACAGCAGCAATAGAAATGCAATGACGCCCGAGGCTCGGAGCTTAACCTCTTCAGATTTGAATGCCACCCTACTGTTAATATTCATAATATGATTAAAATGTTAACTTTTCGGTCCGTCATGGAAAAAAATGGCGCCACAGTTGTGAAACGCAGCAATTTTGCTAGGGCTCATTTTGACAACCTAATGGAATCTTACTTCACTTACTTTCTAACAATATGTGTATGCAATATTTCACACAATAGTTCAAATTATTATGCCTCTCTTCTGGTTTGCGTTGAAAAAAGAAAAGAAAAATCTGATAACTGTCTATCCAACATTGTAAGAAGGTATCAAAGTTACGAGAGGCAACCATGTTGCTAAGGCTACCTTTGCTGACCTCAGGGAACTTTCCGCCATTCACTTTTTTACCAATATGTGTTGTGGAAAGAACTTTTGGTACACATTTAATCTCCCCAAAGCTAACTAAGCAACCCAAGGGAATCTCACTCCATTCACTTTCCACCAATATGTGCTGTATTACACATAGTTATATTATTTAGTGTAATATTTTTACTTTTTAATACAAATTTGTTCTCCCTAACGCTAATTTTGACAACCTGAGGGAACGTCATTTTATTCCCTTTCCACTAATATGTGCTGTACAAAGATCTGGGGCCTCTTTTGTAATATAGTGTATTTGAATAGAAAAAAATGCGTAAGTATGTACACACACAAAAATGATTTATAAAATGCAATAATTTATATTAATGCAATATTTCTTAGTACACCAACTTAACAGAACCTCACTCCATTTACTCTCCACCAACCTGTGTTGTAGATACTATAGCTATGATATTTAATGCACTACTTTTCAGGACAAATCTGTCCTGCCTAGAGCTAACTTCGCCAACCTAATGGAACCTCACTCCATTCATTTTCCACCAATAAGTGCTGTGCAAAGATATGATATTTAATGCAATATTTGTACTTTTTAGTACAAATATTGCATTAAATATCAAATCTTTGCACATATTTGTTTTGTATTTTTGGTCCAATATGGCTCTTTCAACATTTTGGGTTGCCAGCCACTGACTTAAGGGAACCTCACTCCATTCACTTTCCACCAATATGTGCTGTATTACACATAGTTATATTATTTTGTGTAATATTTTTACTTTTTAACACAAATTTGTTCTCCCTAACGCTAATTTTGACAACCTGAGGGAACGTCATTTTATTCCCTTTCCACTAATATGTGCTGTACAAAGATCTGGGGCCTCTTTTATAATATAGCGTATTTGAATAGAAAAAAATGCGTGAGTATGTACACACACAAAAATGATTTATAAAATGCAATAATTTATATTAATGCAATATTTCTTAGTACACCAACTTAACAGAACCTCACTCCATTTACTCTCCACCAACCTGTGTTATAGATACTATAGCTCTGATATTTAATGCACTACTTTTCAGGACAAATCTGTCCTGCCTAGAGCTAACTTTGCCAACCTAATGGAACCTCACTCCATTCATTTTCACCAATAAGTGCTGTGCAAAGATATGATATTTAATGCAATATTTGTACTTTTTAGTACAAATATTGCATATAAAATATTTTTTTGTATTTTTGGTCCAATATGGCTCTTTCAACATTTTGGGTTGCCAACCCCTGACCTAAGGGAACCTCACTCCAATCACTTTCCACCAATATGAGTTAAACAACGATTTGTTCTTTAATACAATTTTTTTCTGTAAAAAATTGCCTTAGCTTAGGCTAACTTCGCCAACCTAAGGGAACCTCACTGCATTATATTTCCAATAATATGTGCTGGAGATAGTATTGATTTCTAATATTTTCACTTTTTAGAACAAATGTTTCCTGCCTAAGGCTAACTTTGCAAACCTAAAAATCTCAATCCATATGTTAAGAACAAAAAACATTGCTCACAGATAAGATATTTAATGCAATATTTGTACATTTTAGTACATATTTGTCCTTGCTGTACACAAGGTAGCTCTGATATTTAATGCTAAACTTTTCTGTACAGATTTGTCCTTCCTAAAGTAACTTCACTCTATTCACTTTCTACCAATATGTTGTAAAAATATATGATATTTATTGCACTATTTGTACATTTATCTTGTATTATTTTCTTCTTTTTTTTTCTTACTTCTCCATCTGCCTGTTTTGACAGAAAGCTATCCACGCTTGAATTAATTGCACCCTATGATGCTTGATAACAAATATCGATTTTGAATTCACGTACCGTATTTTTTGGACTATAAGGCGCACTTAAAATCTCCGCAGTGCGCCTTATAACCCGGTGCGCCTAAAGTACGGAATCATTTTGGTTGTGCTTACCGACCTCGAAGCAATTTTAATTGGTACATGGTGAAATGATGAGTGTGACCAGTAGATGGCAGTCACACATAAGAGATATGTGTAGACTGCAATATGACTCAAGTAAACAACACCAAAATGTAATATGTTCTATTGAAAATATAGAACATTACACACGGCGCTCAAAAATCTATCAAAATGTTTTAGTATGACTTTAGTAAGCTATTAAGCCTCACCGCTTGATTGATTGTACTGTGCTTCAATATACGAGTATTATTATGGTGTGTGTATGAGGTAAGACATTATCTGGCGTTTTGTTTCGCAACTTTTCTTACCTTCTGGTACCTGCTGATCTGTATTTGGGATCTGAATTAGTCCTGAAAATGTGTGCTCGTCCGCCTTTGTAGTCCGTGCCTACACCGTAGTCGATAAACTTCTTCTTTTTCTCGATCTTCTTGTTATGGGACATTCATCCTCGGATGTTGCCATTTCTAATATAAAGTAGTGTATAGTTCTTACTTATATCTGTCAGTAAACTCGCCATGAAAGCGCTAAAACATACCGGTGTAGTGAGTTTACATTATTCACCCAAGGAACTTTAGTTATTAGAGAGTTCCGGTCGGACGGTTTTTCACGGGACACATTTCCGGCCTTGTTGTTGCACTAGTGAGCCACGGATGAGGAGATGCTGCTCCGTTATTGATTTAAGTAAAGTCTGAATGTCATTAAAACAGTTAGCTCCATCTTTTGACACTTCTTCCACTCCTGTCCTTGCATGCTACACCGCTACGACAAAGATGACGAAGAAAAGACGCTGCCGAAGGTGAGCCACGTAAATAAGACCGCCCACAAAACGGCGCATCCTGAAGCGACTGTCACAAAGCGGCTTGAAGATGATCTGTAAAACATAATCTATGCAACATTTTGACCAAAGAACCACCATTAAATGTTATGTAGACCACAAAGAAGTGTTTTCCATTTAGAAAAAAATAATAATAATATGACCGACCCCTTTAATGCGCCCTGTGGTCCCGAAAATACGGTAATCTTATCGTTCGATCAATATTTGAGGATCGTTTTAAAGCTAAAAGCATGTAAATGCATTGATCTGTTATGCCGATCCTGTGTCGCAACAGCAGCGGTTGCAAAAACAAACTTGTGAGGGTGGAAGTTGCAGGGAGCAAACATTAGCTCCTCATTAGGAAGACAGAAAATAGGATTCCCAGCCATCCAGAGTAGATAACCACCAGTGTGGGCGCACGCTTTAAAACACTATTTACAGATAAGCCTTCTCTTGGGGGAACCAAAAGGTAACGCGTAGAAAAAAAAACAACAACTTTTGCAGGTTATGAAAAGTTAATAAGATAATTGCTTATTTCACATGTTCGTGCGAGCAGGTGTGCGCCGCTCTCTTTCTGCTCTTCTGGCTTCCATCGCTAAGTGTGTGTGGATGAGAGAACACATCAGAGGATCCCCCCCCCCCCCCCCTCTGTACCCCCGCTCTCATCCAGCCTTCCCTACTCTTTGTTGCAGCGCTGAGCTTGCACTCTCGCCGATGCTCCTGCCACCGCAAACCGGGGAGCCCAGTTGCTCCTTTAAGGTCCTCTTCATCTTTTTTTTTTTTTTCCCGCTGATGTCAACAAAGTGGCTTCACAGAGCTCCCAAGTCGCGCTCACACACCTCGTTTGCAAAACCACAAAAAAAAAAAAAAAAAAGGAAGCGGGAATGAAAAAGGCAAAACAAGACGTGGGGCCGGCTACGGCGACGCTCTTCCTCCTACTCGGTGTCAGGAAAAACACGTTTTCAAAATTCCCAATAGAGCTGCATGGCTGCGCTTTAATGTCAGCCAATTAAGCGTGCTTATATTCTTATAGTTGACGGCTACAACAGGTAGAGTCACCCATAATGTTGAAAGCACAGAAGCCTTCCTCTATATCGGAAGTTTTTACAGACTGCCAGTCGCAGACTTTATCAACTTAAGATAAATGGGTTCCCATTTTAACGTATATATTTATTATTTTAGTAGTACATATGCATCTTTGTCAGCGGGTTTAGGACAGACATATTGTCGCTTTTACCCTACTTTTCAATGGTAATGAACTTACTTCCTCTACTTTTCAAAAGTGAGAAACACTGTTTTGGTAGGTGGAAATAAATGTGGACAAAGTTATTGGAAAACAATAATAATAAGCAATTTGTTGATTTTTTTAAATTTATTCAGAATCTAGTTTTGATCTGTTGTTTATGTATTATCAGCAGTGTAGGACATTTAGGTATTTTTATAAAATACATTGCATGGGGCCCTGTGATGAGGTGGAGACTTGTCCATGGTGTACACCGCCTTCCGCCCGATTGTAGCTGAGATGGGCTCCTGCGACCCCCCGCGACCCCAAAAGGGACAAGCGGTAGAAAATGGATGGATGGACATTGCATGGGTGGATGAGGATTGTTTCTACATTCCTGCTGTACACAAATATTAGGGCTCCCCTCTTAATGTCTTTTAATTGATTTTTTGTATTAAATCAATAGCTTATTCAATGTTATTGTTTGCAATTGTTTTATAAATACACTACCGTTCAAAAGTTTGGGGTCACATTGAAATGTCCTTATTTTTGAAGGAAAAGCACTGTACTTTTAAATGAAGATAACTTTAAACTAGTCTTAACTTTAAAGAAATACACTCTATACATTGCTAATGTGGTAAATGACTATTCTAGCTGCAAATGTCTGGTTTTTGGTGCAATATCTACATAGGTTGTATAGAGGCCCATTTCCAGCAACTATCACTCCAGTGTTCTAATGGTACAATGTGTTTGCTCATTGGCTCAGAAGGCTAATTGACGATTAGAAAACCCTTGTGCAATCATGTTCACACATCTGAAAACAGTTTAGCTCGTTACAGAAGCTACAAAACTGACCTTCCTTTGAGCAGATTGAGTTTCTGGAGCATCACATTTGTGGGGTCAATTAAACGCTCAAAATGGCCAGAAAAAGAGAACTTTCATCTGAAACTCGACAGTCTATTCTTGTTCTTAGAAATGAAGGCTATTCCGCAAAATTGTTTGGGTGACCCCAAACTTTTGAACGGTAGTGTATATTATTATCATTAGTAAAGCGCAATAATCCCTCGTTTATTTTCCGGACCATAGGGCGCACCAGATTATAAAGCGCACTGCCGATGAGTGGGTCTATTCAGGTCTTTTTTCATACAAAAGGCGCATTAAAGGGGTCATATGATTTTTTTTTCAAAATTTAAAACATTTCCTTGTGGTCTCATAACATGTAATGGTGGTTCTTTGGTCAAAATGTTGTATAGATTATGTTTTACAGATCATCTTCAAGTTGCTCTCTGACAGTCGCTTCAGGATGCGCCGTTTTGTGGGCGGTCTTATTTACGTGGCTCACCTTTGACAGCGTCTTTTCCCCGTCATCTTTGTTGATGGAGCCAACTGTTTTAATGACATTCAGACTTTACTTCAAGCAACAACGGAGCAGCATCTCCTCATCCGTGGCTCACTAGTGCAACAACACCGGAAATGTGTCCCGTGAAAAACCGTCCGACCGGAACTGTCTAATAACTAAAGTTTCGTGGGTGAATTATGTAAACTCACGACACTGGTAGTTTTTAGCGCTTTTGTAGCGAGATATAAGTTAGAACTATACGCTACTTTATATTAGAAAATGGCAACAGCATAGGGTGAATGCCCCATAACAAGAAGATAGTGAAAAAGAAAAAGCTTATTGATTACGGCATCGGCACCGACTACAATGGCGGATTTGCGCAAATTTTCAGGACTTATGCAGATCTCAAATACACATCAGCAGGTACCAGAAAGTAAAAACAGTTGGTTTTGCATAATATTGTGAAACAAAACGCCAGATAGTAAGTCTGCTAGTGGGTGCCATTTTGTGGTCCTTGTACACACACCATAGTAATACCTGTATCTCTGACTACGGTAGCCGTAATGGGCCGACAATCCATCAAGCGGTGCGGCTTCAAAGTCATACTAAAACATTTTGACAAATTTTTGAGTGCCGTATGTAATGTTCTTTATTTTCAATGGAACATTTAAAGTTTTGGTGTTGTTTACTGGCGTCATATTGCAGTCAACACGTATATTGTATGTGTGAGTACCATCTACTGGTCTCACTTATCATTACACCATGTACCAAATAAAATTGCTCCGAGGTCGGTAAGCACAACCAGATTTATTCCGTACATTCGGCGCACCGGGTTATAAGGCGCACTGTCGATTTTTGAGAAAATGAAAGGATTATGGTGCGCCTTATAGTCTGAAATATACGGTAATTGGTTCCTGACCCGACCGTGGTAGAATGTATTTCTGCGAAGTACAATTATTAATTATAAATGTAATATTATCACAGCAAGAGCATAAAAAACCTGATCCAATATCTTTTTTTTACATTATGAAAGCTCTTCAGAAATGCAACATAGTCACATGAACACTGGTTTAATCCAATATAGTAATGCTTATAGTAATGTATATTTTCTGCTGGATCTACTCTCTATTTTATGCTGCCCTTTTTTTGCTATAGCTGTTACATATACTGTAATATTGTACATGGTAATTGGGATTTGCTATATATTGTATATATTATATAATAATATAATATAATAATATAATATATCAGTATATATTATATACTGTGTATATAGTATGTAAATATTACATATATGTTATACATTATATTGCTAATATGGTAAATTTTTTGTCTACTTTATACCTTTTGTTTTCGCCCTCATTTTGTGCCCCTGTGTGCATTTTCCTTTCCATCCTTACCCTTTCCACCCTTTGTAACTGACCTACTGTGTGGAACAACTTCCCCTGTGGATCAATAAAGATTGTCTAAGTATAAGTCTTCTTCAGCCTCAGCCTATCAATGGCCACGATACTAAACAGCACGCTCTGATTGGATTAGTCTCATTTAGTGGCCAATGCTACCGTGAAATTGAAAAATGCTTAAATAACGTTGGCAAAATACGTAGGATTATGCTTAAAAACATCCACCCAGAAAAAAAACTAAAACATGCGATACAGTAAATCTTCTAATTGTCAAGAGGGACGACTGTAGTAGTATTTTCTTGGTCTTATAATTAATACACTGTATGGCCTTCTGTATCCAATTTGTGTTGGTTTGCATCATGAAAATGACAAAAAAGGATTGATTATGACAATTATATTTATGATATTCCAAGATGGCGCCGCTGTAGTGGCTGCTGTTGGCAGGAGCTCTGTGCTCTTGTGTCATCCTTTTGTGTTCCTGAAGTTTCCCTCTGGTTTTCATTTGTTTGTTTTTTTCGTTTTTTTGCCTTCTGGTTCGGGACCCTTTAGGACTGTGCGACAAGGGGTGGCACTTTCGTGACTTCTGCGGTTCTGTTTTGTTAACTTCTGGATCAGCCTCCCGGGAGCCTTTTGGCCATGGAGACCAGCTGCTGGGTCTCTGCCACACCAGAGTGCGTTTGGAGAGACTGGAGGAGATGCGGATGAAGAGACAGGGCTGCGGAGCTGGCGCTGAGCGCCGGGACGGACAAGCTTCACAGTGTCTTGGCTGAATGAGCAGGTATCGGACACCTGAGGATGTATCCTCGCTTATCCATGCGGACTGGACACTGGCCGAGAGTTGGTAGGCGGCCAAGGGCTCTCTTGGTTGCTTTGTTGGGTCTGCTCCTGTCTCTGGCCATGCTTCCCCCCACCCCAGCAGACGATGGCGTGGATGTTTTTTTTGTTGTTGTTGTTTTGTGGCTGTGTGTAGAAGTGGCTGTTTGCATCAGCTCTGCTCTTTTCATGTCCTTTGTGTTTGTTGATGTTTCCCTCCTACACACATGTTTATGTGTGCTATGGCTATGAGGTTTTTTTCCTTGGTCTCAGTCTGAACCACCTCTCCAGGGGCCCAGGCTTAGATTGAATTTTTTTTTCCACCCCGCCCTCTCCCCAGCGTTTACCTCTGTGGGGAGGCGTGGCCGGCAGACCGACAGCGAGGCAGGGCACGCCAGAGCCGACCCCGAGATGGCGGCGAGGAGGCGTGGCCGCCGGGCCAGCGGCGAGGCGGGGCGCGCCGGGATCAACACCGAAACAAATATCAGGTGCGTGGATCGCCCACCTGGGCACAATTATATAATCTCCTCCCAGTGTGTAAAAAGGTGGCAGCCGAGAACGTCGAGGCAGAAGGAGTTGGAGAGCCAACAGTAGATGCAGCGCGGAAGAGAGCGAGAGGCAGACGACGACGACGCGGCAAACTGAAAAGCGAACTGAAAAGCGAACCGAAGAGCGAGCAGAAAGAGGAGCTGAAAAGCGACCCGAAGGGACTGAGTATTATTGAAAAATAAACAAAGTCAAAACTGCTCGAAGTCATGTCTGTGCTTGGTGGTCCATGGAACCCGGACGACAGCGGAAGTCTGTGACAACCTGTTTGTCACCTTTTTTGTAAGGGGCGCCGGAAGTTGGCAGACCCGTCAGCGATCCTGTTCTGTCTCCCTGTGATGTTTGTCTGATCTTGAATGGGATTGTGCTGAAAATCTTAATTTCCCCTCGGGGATTATTAAAGTACTTCTGATTCTGATAATAAATGCAATAATTATCATTATAATCATAATTAGTATGATTATGATTTACTTTATTATCAATACTTTTCACTTATCTTAGTGTAATTAGCGACAGTAAAAAAAAAACCTGCTTGTTTCTGACTTTGTTTTCCGTGGTGCTGTATAAAACTAACAAAGTTAAAACAGCAATTTCAGGGCATTCTCCCACCTTTGCTGGGTTCTGTGTGAAAAACATAAGCGGCTCCTCTACTGTTATGTTTTGAACGTGAAATAAAAATTGTGTTACGTACCTTGCAGGAGTCCAGCCGGTGCTGCGCAATGGCCGACACTTTTTCTACAACTGTTCGAAGTCGCGATTGGGCAGCGTGCGAGATGAACGTCACCACCTCCATGGGGACGTCCATGACTCCAAACTTCTTTGCTGTGGAGTGAGACGGACCCAATCACTAATCAGCGCAACAATTTACAGTCAAAACAGCTCAAGTCGGTCATTTTATGTTGACAACAAGTCTAAGTCGACCAACTCATTAAATCCATGTTACCATGTTTTTTTATTACAACCAAATATTAGGTGTATCTTGAAAAAGCCGATTATTGGCTTACAATTTTAAAGCAAGTTAACCATCAAAGTGTACAAGGTAAAAATTACAATAGACTTTTTGGAAAAAATGGGAGCTTAATCAGCAGTATTTTACTGTAAAAAAATCTCTGGTACCTTTTTTCCATTTACAGTAATGCAATGTACAAACAACCGTATATTTCATGCCAAAAAAATTGTACCATAAAAAGTAGTGGTGCTGTTTTTATATTTATAGTAATATACTGTAGAAAAAAATAAAAAATCCAAGCTGGCAGTTTTTTTTTTGTTTATATACAATCAAATATCGTTAGGCTAATTCTTACACATTTATATGTATAGGTACAGTCGCGATCAAAAGTTTACATACACTTGTAAAGAACATAATGTCATGGCTGTCTTGAGTTTCCAATACTTTCTACAACTCTTATTTGTTTGTGGCCAAACAGCTCAATTTTTGTTTTATCTGACCACAGAACTTTCCTCCAGAAGGTCTTATCTTTGTCCACGTGATGTCAGATGAAACAAAAATTGAGCTGTTTGGCCACAATACCCAGCAATATGTTTGGAGGAGAAAAGGTGAGGCCTTTAACCCAAGGAACACCACGCCCACCGTCAAGCATGGTGGTGGTAGTATTATGCTCTGGGCCTGTTTTGCTGCCAATGGAACTGGTGCTTTAAATGGGACAATGAAAAAGGAGGATAACCTCCAAATTCTTCAGGACAACATAAAATCATCAGCCCGGAGGTTGGGTCTTGGGCGCAGTTGGGTGTTCCAACAGGACAATGACCCCAAACACACGTCAAAAGTGGTAAAGGAATGGCTAAATCAGTCTAGAATTAAAGTTTTAGAATGGCCTTCTCAAAGTCCTGACTTAAACGTGTGGACAATGCTGAAGTAAAAAGTCCATGTCAGAAAACCAACAAATGTAGCTGAACTGCACCAATTTTGTCAAGAGGAGTGGTGAAAATTTCCACCAGAAGCTTGCCAGAAGCTTGTGGATGGCTACCAAAAGCGCCTTATTGCAGTGAAACTTGCCAAGGGACATGTAACCAAATATTAACATTGCTGTATGTATACTTTTGACCCAGCACATTCGGTCACATTTTTAGTAGACCCATAATAAATTCATAAAAGAAGCAAACTTCATGAATGTTTTTTGTGACCAACAAGTATGTGCTCCAATCACTCTATCACAAAAAAATACGAGTTGTAGAAAGTATTGTAAACTCAAGACAGCCATGACATTATGTTCTTTACAAGTGTATGTAAACTTTTGATCGCGACTGTATACAGCCATAACTCCAATAAGGCCCTCAATTTAAGTATTTTAGCCTTTTTTTAAAAATGGATGAGAGCTTTTTTTCTTTAAGGGGAACTCCGAAATTTGCAAGCACATTGTGCGGTCCACTAATCTTTTTTTTTTAATTAATATATTTTCATGATCGTGAGAAGCAATAACCGAAATCAAAATCCAAATCCAATTAATAGTCCCGCCCTAATGCATGTGCAGCAAATGAGTGTCTCCATGGTGAAAGCCCTGTATAGTACACGCCTGATTTAAATTAGGCGGTCTGCACAAGTCTTAGCAGATCACACGCAACACGGCCACTAATAGTACACGTAATTTTATTGTTTGCACACGCTGTTTAGAGCAGTGCTTTTCAACCTTTTTCGAGCCAAGGCACATTTTTTGTGTTGAAAAAAATCCGGAGGCACACCACCAGCAGAAATCATTAAAAAATGAAACTCAGTTGACAGTAAGAAGTCGTTGTCGCAACTGTTGGATATGACTTTAAACCAGGGGTCCCAAACTATTTGACTCGGGGGCCGCATTGGGTTTAAAACTTTGGCCGGGGGCCGGGCTGTATATATATATATATATATACACACACACACACACACATATATATATATATATATATATATATATATATATATATATATATATATATATATATATATATATATATATATATATATATATATATATATATATATATATACACACACTACCGTTCAAAAGTTTGGGGTCACCCAAACAATTTTGTGGAATAGCCTTCATTTCTAAGAACAATAATATATATATATATATATATATATATATATATATATATATATATATATATATATATATATATATATATATATATATATATATATATATATATATATATATATATGATGTCACGTTATCGATGACAAAATGCATTTTTAGACAATAGGATTTGCGTAGCAAGCGGTACAAAGTCGATAAAAAAGTACTTTTTTTTTTTCTTTTCTTTTTTTTTTATACTTGGGACTTCCCGCGGGCCTGATTTTGGACGCTGGCGGGCGTTTGGGGACCCCTGCTTTAAACAATAACCAAGCATGCATCACTATAGCTCTTGTCTCAAAGTAGGTGTACTGTCACGACCCGTCACATCACGTCCTGACTTAATTGGAGTTTTTTGCTGTTTACCTGTGCGTAGTGTTTTAGTTCTTGTCTTGCATTCTTATTTTGGTGGCTTTTTCTCTTTTTTTTTGGTATTATTCCTGTTGCAGTTTCATGGCTTCCTTTGAGCAATATTTCCCGCATTTACTTTGTTTTAGCAATCAAGAATATTTCAGTTGTTTTTATCCTTCTTAGTGTGGACATTGTTGATTGTCATGTCATGTTCGGATGTACATTGTTGACGCCGTCTTTGCTCCACAGTAAGTCTTTGCTGTCATCCAGCATTCTGTTTTTGTTTACTTTGTAGCCAGTTCAGTTTTAGTTTTGTTCTGCGTAGCCTTCCCTAAGCTTCAATGCCTTTTCTTAGGGGCACTCACCTTTTGTTTATCTTTGGTTTAAGCATTAGACACCTTTTTACCTGCACCCTGCCTCCCGCTGTTTCCGACATCTACAAAGCAATTAGCTACCGGCTGCCACCTATTGATATGGAAGAGTATTACACAGTTACTCTGCAGAGCTCGAGACAGCACCGACACTCAACAACAACACATAATTTGCAGACTATAATTACTGGTTTGCAAAAAAATGTTTTAACCCAAATAGGTGAAATTAGATAATCTCCCACGGCACAAAAAAGACTGGTTTAGAGTATTGTATTTGGATCTCCATAGATCAGGCCCTATTATAGAAGACCATAAAACATCATATTAAAAAAACAGAAGAATCAGAACAAAAATATGCACGTATAGAGGAAAATCAACAAAAAACTGCCGTAAGCAGTGCCAGTTTCATTACTTCCACAATTCTCCAAAATCATTGAAAAATTATTCAATAGTCGATTAGATTTATTTATTAACAAAAGTGGGACGCTCGTGGAGAACCAATATGGATTTCGAGCAAATATCTCAACATCAATAGCATTAATCAAAATAACAGAGGAAATTACCAATGCAATATATCGTAAAGAATGTGCGGCCGCAGTATTCATGGACTTAACAAAAGCATTTGACACAATTAATCATGATATTTTAATACAAAAATTAGAACGATAGGGCATCAGAGGTTTGGTCTTGAACTGGGTAAGAAGCTATCTAACCAACAAGAAGCAATATGTGAAGATGGGTGAAAATATGTCAACACGGCTAGATATATCCTGTGGTGTACCGCAGGGATCAATATTGGGACCAATATTGTTTAATCTTTATATAAATGACATTTGTAAAGTTACAAAGGACTTAAAGTTAGTTTTATTTGCAGACGATACAACTGCTTTTTGTTCAGGAGAGAACACACAGAAGATAATACAAATAATAACAGAAGAAATTAACAAATTAAAAAGATGGTTTGACTATATTTGAATCTCAGTAAAACTAAAATAATGCTATTTGGTAATAGTAGAAAAGAGCATCATACACAAATACAAATAGACGGAGTAGACATCGAAAGGGTAAAAGAAACCAGATTTTTGGGAGTATTAATAGATGATCAAATGAACTGGAAATCTCATATACAAAACATACAACATAAGGTGGCAAAAAACATTTCAATAATGAATAAAACAAAACACGTCCTGGGCCAAAAATCACTTCATATTCTCTACTGCTCGCTAGTGTTACCATATCTCAGTTATTGTGCAGAAATATGGAGAAATAACTACAAATGTGCGCTACATTCGCTAACCGTGTTACAAAAAAGATCAGTTAGAATAATACATAATGTTGGATATAGAGAACATACAAACCCTTTATTTATTAAGTCAACAATATTAAAGTTCGGTGATTTGGTAAAATTGCAAACAGCTAAAATTATGTACAAAGCAATCTATAACCTGCTACCAAAGAATGTACAAAAATTCTTCCCAACTAAAGAGGAGAAATATAACCTTAGAGGAAAAAATAATTTAAAACATTTATATGCACGTACAACATTTAAAACTTTTAGCATATCAGTATGTGGAATTAAATGATGGAATGGATTAAGTAAAGAAGTTAAAATTTGTACTGATATGATCCAGTTTAAGAGGTTGTTCAAAATAATGGTGCTTACAAAGTACAAAGAAGAAGAATTATGAGAAATACTTCCAACCTTATTGAAAATAAGATATTCTTCATCTCAGTATGTTAATAATGACTGGATTAATTAATTACATATTATAAAACTGTTGTATATACTAATTCATAGATGTTATTTTATTATATAAAAAGGTCAGTAAATGATTCTATATAATTGTAAACGCTTTGAAGTGGGAAAGGGGTAGGATTAAATAAGCTTCGCTTCTTCCTACTCCTTTTCGGGCATGATGTAAAATGAAATGATATGAAATTGTGTGATGTATTATGATGTAAGTGTGTTCATGTTCGAAATAAACTAAAGAAAGAAAGAAAGAAAGAAAGAAAGAAAGAAAGAAAGAAAGAAAGAAAGAAAGAAAGAAAGAAAGAAAGAAAGCACTAAAAAAAGTTTTGTTCATTTTTGTTATGTCTCTGGCCAAATTCGCAAAGTCAATGTGTAAGCTATTGGCTCATTTTAGTTTTGACTTCCGTTCTGTTGACAACCACTAATGTCGGCATTGACATAAGCAGGTTGCACTGTACAACAAATAAATAACGACAATATACACTTTTCCCTGGACACCAATCACAACTCACAAGGATTAGTACAGTCAATGTGATACTTGCTGGCACTTTGCATGTAGAGCACACACAGCCTCACACATAAAACACAAGTAGTAAAGCTATACGACAACAACATACTGTATCTGGATTAGAATGTGCAATTAACTCCCAGAATTAAAGTTGTGCCTAAGTGTAAAAGACTTTGACCATCTTCGCGCATGGAGGGATACTGTAATGTAGTTTCCTCCGAGCCAAACCAATCTGAAGTCATGACAAAAAAAAAAACAACAAGACGTTATCTGCTTTTAACTTCTTTTTTAAATGACTCCATTAACATAATTCCCTCTCTGGCACCCTTTTAAGTAAACCACAGCAATTATTCAAATCAGCCCAACAATACATATACAGTACCACTGACTCGCCGGGGCTTTGAAAATGGAGAGAGGCAGCCCGTTTCGTCCTCATTATTAGTTGCGGCGGCACGTGTGGTGATGTCGCAAGGTCAAAGAAAAAAACACTAATCGGCTCCTTCCAGAAAACAAGATATTTCGGGGGGGTGGGTGACAATATCTCAAAGAAAGCCTAAGTGACTGAGTCAAAGAGTTCTACTTCTAAAAATCATCTTTAACGGCATAAAAACTCGATACAGTACTAGCAAAATGACGCTTCACAAAAACACGGAGGTTAAAAACCCCAGCAAATCTTGTTTTTTGGGCTTCTTTGGAGTATTGCTTTGACCAAAGAAGGGTGGCAAAAGAGGGAAATGTGATGAAGACTATGGAACAGGAAATTGAAATACTGCCATGTAAGAAAAGTCCAGTCTGGTTCATCTCAATACATTTTAATATGTTTGCTTTCAGGTGCTCCATTTAGACAAAAAATACCAATTAAGACAGAGGAAGTAATTTGCTAACGAGAGTGTTAACTAGAGATGTCCGATAATGGCTTTTTTGCTGATATCCGATATTCCGACATTGTCCAACTCTTACTTACCGATACCGATATCAACCGATACCGATATACACAGTCGTGGAATTAACACATTATTATGCCTAATTTTGTTGTGATGCCCCGCTGGATGCATTAAACAATGTAACAATATTTATTATTGAAGTCACAAAGTGCATTCTTTTTTTTAACATGCCTCAAAACAGCAGCTCGGAATTTGGGACATGCTCTCCCTGAGAGAGCATGAGGAGGTTGAGGTGGGCGGGGTTCGGGGGTGGGGTGTATATTGTAGCGTCCGGGAAGAGTTAGTGCTGCAAGGGGTTTTGGGTATTTGTTCTGTTGTGTTTATGTTGTGTTACGGTGCGGATGTTCTCCCGAAATGTGTTTGACATTCTTGTTTGGTGTGGGTCACAGTGTGACGCATATTTGTAACAGTGTTAAAGTTGTTTATACGGCCACCCTCAGTGTGACCTGTATGGCTGTTGATCAAGTATGCCTTGTGTGTGTGAAAAGCCGTAGATTATATGTGACTGGGCCGGCATGCAAAGGCAGTGCCTTTAAGGTTTATTGGCGCTCTGTACTTCTCCCTACGTCCGTGTACACAGCGGCGTTTTATAAAGTCATAAATTTTACTTTTTGAAACCGATACCGATAATTTTGAAACCAATACCGATAATTTCCGATATTAGATTTTAAAGCATTTATCGGCCGATAATATCGGCAGTCCGATATTATCAGAAAACCCTAATTTGAAGTTAATTGCTGACATGAATGGACTTGTACACAATATTTTATTTTTTATTTTTTTGTCATTAAAAAAATACACTAATTGTAAGTGTATCTTGTGTCATTATTATGTTGATTTAATAAATTTAAAATTAAAAAAATATATACATTTTTTTTATTTCTTGTGCGGCCCGGTACCAATCGATACACGGACCGCTACCGGGCCGCGGGCCGGTGGTTGGGGACCACTGCTTTAGAGCACAGCCGCCAATTATTGGCATTAAACCTGCATAAAATAGTTCTTCTCAGGTTTTTCTATGTTTATATTTTCACAATTTTCACTATTTTAGTACACTTTATTAAGCATTTCTAATGTACTCCTTATTTTTACACCTTGATTTTAAGAGGTTATTATTAAGTGTTCAGTGTGATTATAGAATTTTCTTTACATTGAGTGTTTTCCATGCTTTAACTTCCTTTCTAGCTTTAACAGCTGAGGGGCGTCATAACGACGAGGACTATGGGATGTTCGTTTTCCCAAGATGCAAGTAAAGTTGGATCGGACATGGCTTGGAGGTAAAGACATTATTTATTTTTAACACTAACAAAAGGTACAAAACTAAAGGCGCGCACAAAGGCGGAGAACAAACTTGACTAATGAAACAAAAACTAGCACTTGGGCAAAAAACTATGAACATGAAACAAATAAACACTTACTGTGACAAGAATATAGACAAAACTCACTTGGCGTGGAACTATGGTAGCATGGGTAACATGGGTAGCAGAAGTCAAACAGAGTTAATGTCGCCAGGCTGACTTCCTGGCAACTATCGGCTTAAATAGTCTTGAACGTGATTAATGACAGATGTGTGAGTCCAAATGAATCAGGTGCGTGACATGAGGACAGGTGAAAACCAATGGGTCGTCATGGAAACAAAACAAACAAGAGTGCACAAAGAGTCCAAAAACCAAACCGAACATAACCAAAACAAAACATGATCACACAGACATGACAAGGGGATTATAATCAGGGAAAGGCTACATTTAAAATAAAAAAATTTTACATTTAATATATTTTTAATATATAATATTTAATATATTTATCCCTGGTCTTTATATCCAATAGGTCATAAAAAATATCAACAATAAGAAGATATGAAGATATGTAACACTTATATTGTGATACCAAAAAAATTACACCTGCTGTTCCAGACCAAAAACAAGGTGAAGTTTTAGCAGGCTGTGCGAGAGTAAAGCCGAAAAAAAAAAAAATTGTTTTGTGCGTAAAAAAACCCAAAAGGATTCTCTGATTGAACGGACCTGGCAGGCCCGGGGAGCCTCCCTCGGACTGCTGTCAGCTGGGAACGTGGCGAGGCCAATCACTGACACAACAAAGCTGCGTAGGTGCTACCACCCCGGCAGGGGGCGGCCTTGCCTCCCGCCCCATCGTGCCACGCTGCGCCGCCCCTTGAGGGAGAATGTATATTTTTAAAACGAGTCGCAGAGCGCCCCGAGGTGACGAGATAACAACCGAGCCCAGCTCTTCTGAAGATACTTTAATGGAGATACGACGGGATGAGGACCTCCGGGATCCCCGCCACGTGAAATTAGGTGTCGTGTTTTTTTGATTACTCTCATGCCAGGCACAGTTTTATTATTACACATTGTCACTGGGACCCAGTCTGCAGGGAGAGCCCTAAGTGGCAATAAAGCGTGCAGCCGGCAGCGGAAAAAAAGGTAATGAAGACGGTTATTAGACAACGCCGACAAATCAAGATGTCTTGCTCTGTATTGATTGTAAGGCACACAATACAAGGACTCGCCGCCGAGCTGGATTCCTCTCAACTCGCCAGCTTTCGTCCACGGGACAAACTGACAGGCAGCCTTAAAAAGACAAAGCCATAAAGTATTTATGTTTGCGCCCGAGGTCCAGAGAATTCAGACAGCCACTGAAGAATTCATTAAAGGGGGGTGAGAGAATTGTTAAGTGTATCAAATTTGAACTGAGGGCAAACAAGATAAAACAAAATAAAAGGGCTGAGCCTCAAAAACTGCAGGCGGCGAGAATATCAAAAGTGTCCTCAGTGATGACACTTTAAATACAGACACAACATGTTCCTCGCAGAAGACAACACGCCGTGATTTCATCATGACCCCGCGTTTGATTTTCCCTGCCGGTTGCGAAACATCGCCAAGAGAACATTCCAGGCCGACGTTTCCCGAACGAGAAGGATCTCACCTGTTTCCAGGATCCGCCGATGGAGGAGTCCCGGGTGGAGGAAGGCTTCGTCCTTACACGAGCGGATCTGCGTGCCCACCAGTTCCGAGTTGGTGGCGAGGATCCTGGCGCTCTCCTCGTTCAGGTTGACGCCGGCCATGGAGGCCACGTCGTTGATGTCGTCGTCATCCCTGCAATGGAAAAGATGCAACTTCAGATATTGATAGATATTTTTTTTAAAAGGTGTAAAAATTACATATACGCGCTATTGACTGAGAATATCTGTATGAAAAATTATTTTAAATAATACATATTAAAGGCCTACTGAAACCCACTACTACCGACCACGCAGTCTGATAGTTTATATATCAATGATGAAATCTTAACATTGCTACACATGCCAATACGGCCGGGTTAACTTATAAAGTGCAATTTTAAATTTCCCGGGAAACTTCCGGCTGAAGACGTCTAGGTATGATGACGTATGCGCGTGGCGTCAATGGTTGAAACGGAAGTATTCGGACACCATTGTATCCAATACAAAAAGTTCTGTTTTCATCGCAAAATTCCACAGTATTCTGGACATCTGTGTTGGTGAATCTTTTGCAATTTGTTTAATGAACAATGAAGAATGCAAAGAAGAAAGCTGTAGGTGGGATCGGTGTATTAGCGGCTGGCTGCAGCAACACAACCAGGAGGACTTTGACTTGGATAGCAGACGCGCTATCCGACGCTAGCCGCCGACCGCATCGATGATCGGGTGAAGTCCTTCGTCGCTCCGTCGATCGCTGGAACGCAGGTGAGCACGGGTGTTGATGAGCAGATGAGGGCTGGCTGGCGTAAGTGGATAGCTAATGTTTTTAGCATAGCTCTGTGAGGTCCCGTAGCTAAGTTAGCTTCAATGGCGTCGTTAGCAACAGCATTGTTAAGCTTCGCCAGGCTGGAAAGCATTAACCGTGTAGTTACAGGTCCATGGTTTAATAGTATTGTTGATTTTCTGTCTATCCTTCCAGTCAGGGGTTTATTTCTTTTGTTTCTATCTGCAGTAAAGCCCGATGCTATCATGTTAGCTCCGTAGCTAAAGTGCTTCGCCGATGTATTGTCGTGGAGATAAACGTCACTGTGAATGTCCATTTTGCGTTCTCGACTCTCATTTTCAAGAGGATATAGTATCCGAGGTGGTTTAAAATACAAATCCGTGATCCACAATAGAAAAAGGAGAAAGTATGGAATCCAATGAGCCAGCTTGTACCTAAGTTACGGTCAGAGCGAAAAAAGATGTGTCCTGCACTGCACTCTAGTCCTTCACTCTCACATTCCTCATCCACAAATCTTTCATCCTCGCTCAAATTAAT
The DNA here is from genome assembly GCF_033978785.1 of Entelurus aequoreus. Lineage (NCBI taxonomy): Eukaryota > Metazoa > Chordata > Actinopteri > Syngnathiformes > Syngnathidae > Entelurus > Entelurus aequoreus. The sequence goes on from NC_084732.1 coordinate 18,075,121, forward strand.
GGGGTAATCGTCGCTTTCTCGGTCCGAATCGCTCTCGCTGCTGGTGTAAACAATGGGGAAATGTGAGGAGCCCTTCAACCTGCGAAGTCACGCTACTTCCGGTACAGGCAAGGCTTTTTTTATCAGCGACCAAAAGTTGCGAACTTTATCGTCGATGTTCTCTACTAAATCCTTTCAGCAAAAATATGGCAATATCGCGAAATGATCAAGTATGACACATAGAATGGACCTGCTATCCCCGGTTAAATAAAAAAAATTCATTTCAGTAGGCCTTTAAGGATCGATTTTGATAGCTAATGTCATCTACCACCATGTTGATTATTGTGTTTGCACACTGCACCCGGAAAGTATTCACATCACTTCATTTTCTCCACATTTTGTTACAGCCTTATTTTAAAATAGAATACATTCATTTTTGTCCTCAAAATTCTACACACCTCATAATGACAATGTGAAAAGTTTTTTTTTTTAATATTTTGCAAATGTATGTGTACCGGATATTCCGGACCACAGGCGCACCGGATTATAAGGCACACTGTTGATGAGCGGGTCTAGTCAGGTGTATTTTCATACAAAAGGTGCACCGGGTTATAGGGTGCATTAAAGGGGTCCTATTATTATTTTTTTTTCTGAATTTAAAACACTTCCTAGTGGTCTACATAACATGGAATGGTGGTTCTTTGGTCAAAATGTTGCATAGATTATGTTTTACAGATCATCTTCAAGCCGCTTTCTTACAGTCGCCTCCGGATGTGCCGTTTTGTGGGCGGTCTTATTTCGGCAGCGTCTTCTCCTCGTCATCTTTGTTGTAGCGGTGTAGCGTGCAAGGACGGGAGTGGAAGAAGTGTCAAAAGATGGAGCTAACTGTTTTAATGACATTCAGACTTTATTTAAATCAATAACGGAGCAGCATCTCCTCATCCGGAAACAACAACAATGCCGGAAATAAGTCCAGTGAAAAACCGTCCGACCTGAACGCTCCAATAACTAAAGTTCCTTGGATGAATTATACAAACTCACTACACCGGTATGTTTTAGCGCTTTCATAGCGAGTTTACTGACAGAGATAAGTAAGAACTTTACACTACTTTATATTAGAAATGGATTAGAAGACTCTGACAAAGCTTAACCTATTATTACTATAACAATCTACAAGGTTAATGTAGGTTGCTTCTCTTTCTTCCCCTCCATTTTTCTGCATTCTTTCGTATCTCAAGTTATCATTACGTATATGTATTGTTGCATTTGAACAACTGTATTGTTGATAATAAAGGTAAAGTATTGGTATTGTTCATTATCAATAGCGCTATTTATATTGGTATTTGTATTGCTCCATTTTTAGTGTAATAATGCTCATTGTCATTTCTGTATTATTTTTATTTTGGCTAACTGCTTATTTGCTATTACTTTTACCATCATATTTGTACATGTCGTATTTGCTGATGTTGCTCTGTTGTTGTTGTTGTTGTTGTTCTTATTGTTGTTATTGTTGTGTTTGCTGTTGTTGTTTTTGTCTCTCTGTCTAATCCCCCTCTTGTCCCCACAATTCCCCCCTCTGTCTTCCTTTTTTTCTCTTGCTATCCCCTCCTGCTCCGGCCCGGCTGCACCAAATGATAATATAAATACATTTAATAAAGTCAAATACAAATAAGGCAACAAGAGAAGTATCCTACACTTCTCTTTTGTAAAGTAAATCTCAACAGCCAATATGGGCATCTACATCAACTATATGATTTGCCTGAGAAGCTGGACAGGACAAAAAAAAAAAAAAATGGATTAGAAGGATTTTAGTGCGCTTTATAGTCCAAGTACATATAAAAAAAAAAATCACATGTACATAAGTATTCACAGCCTTTGCACAATATTTTGCTGATGCACCTTAGGCAGCAATTACAGCTTCAAGTCTTTTTGACTACGATGCCACAAGCTTGGCACACCTATCTTTGGGCAGTTTGGCCCATTCCTCTTTGCAGCAGCACCTGTCAAGCTCCATCAGGTTGAATGGGAAGCATTGGTTTTCATCCAGGATGTCTCTGTACATTGCTGCATTCATTTTTTATTTCTATCCTGACTAGTCTCCTAGTTCTTGCTGCTGAAAAACCATCCCCACAGCATGATGATGCCACCACCATGCTTCACTGCAGGGATGGTATTGGCCTGGTGATGAGCGGTGCCTGGTTTCCTCCAAACATGATGCCTGGCATTCACTCTAAAGACGTCAATCTTTGTTTCATTAGACCAGAGAATGTTGTTTCTCATGGTTTAAGAGTCTTTCAGGTGCCTGTTGGCAAACTTTTCATTAAGAAATGGCTTCCGTCTGGCCACTCTACCATACAGGCCTGATTGGTGGTTTGCTGCAGAGATGGTTGTCCTTCTGGAAGGTTCTCCTCTCTCCACAGAGGAATGTTGTAGCTCTGACAGAGTGACCATCGGGTTCTTGGTCACCTCCCTGACTAGACTAAGATGAATGCAGCAATGTACAGAGACATACTGGATGAAAACTAACGCTTTACATCCAACCTGATGGCGCTTGAGAGATGCTGCAAAGAGGAATGGGCGAAACTGCCCAAAGATAGGTGTGCCAACCTTGTGGCATTGTAGTCAAAAAGACTTGAGGCTGTAATTTCTGCCAAAGGTGCATCAACTAAGTATTGAGCAAAAGCTGTGAATACTTACATACATGTTTTTTTTAAATAAATGTCATTACGGGGTATTGGAGTATTGATTGTAGAATTTTGAGGACAAAAATGCATTTATAAAATTTCAGAATAAGGCTGTAACATAACAACATGTAGAAAAACTGAAGCGCTGTATGGCAGTGCCTCACAATACGAAGGTCCTAGGTTCGATCCCCGGGCTCGGGGGTCTTTCTGTGTGGAGTTTGCATGTTCTCCCCGTGACTGCGTGGGTTCCCTTCGGGTACTCCGGCTTCCTCCCACCTCCAAAGACATGCACCTGGGGATAGGTTGTTTGGCAACACTAAATTGGCCCAAGTGTGTGAATGTTGTCTGTTTATGTGTGTTGGTCTTACAATGAGGTGGCGACTTGTCCAGGGTGTACCCCGCCTAGGCATGATGTTTGATAAGAAATGATCGAGTTCGAGCCCATTATCGACCCGATTCCTTATCGATTCTCTTATCAAATCCAGATAGGTTGTTGTATATGGAAAAAAACACAACATTTTTGGTTTAACAAAAGCTCACTTTTATTTTATAAGAAAAAAATAAAATAAAATAAAAAAATAAATATTGACTGTTACCCCCCTAAAAAAAAAATAAAAAAAAATATTGACTGTTGTTACCCAAAGTATATTAAGTGGGATTTTTCAGAAAAACTAATATATACAGTAACACAAAAACAACCTGTCTCTGTGATCACTATAGGTGTATAAATAATAATATACTGTTAAATAAAATCAGTCCCTTGGGCACAAAACTGAAAATAATACAACTCTCCAAAAAGTGCACTTCTGCTGCTATTGGAACATACTAACTACACACATAGGCAGACAGCTAACAAACAATCCAAGACGTCTAATAAAGTTCCAAAGCAGATTAATCCATTTAGGCTCTTTATTGTTGTTGATCTTGCTTTGTTTTTTCCTATCTTTACTTTTGTCTTGCACTGGACTGTTGTTTTTTGTTTTTTTAACTGAAATACACACAACGACAAATGTATAAGCTATGTGATTCAATTAACATACTGAAATTTAATACACAATATGTAAATATTAGCTTCACACAAATATACAGTACTATCTTCAAACAAATACTTCTGAGTGTTGAAACTATTTCGATGGTGGAAATACACGACTGGCAGCCATTTTAAGTCCTCAAAACATCCATTGAAACAGTGCACAAAAATTGTTTTTCATCATCTTAGTATCAAATTTAACCACTTTCCACCTTAATATTGAGTTACATAAACAAGTTAAACAGTTTACTTACAGACTTATCTTTTCCAAGGCTTGTGAGAGCTAACACAACTTGTCTTCTTCTCAATTGTCGCATGAACTGAACAGACGTCGCCAACCCGGAAGTGCCCAAACTAATGACGCGTAGTATTTTCATATCGCCACAAGGTGTCAGTAAGAGTCTACAATCAAATGGGCATAACATTGCCGTCCCACAGGGCATTTCCTGTGGGAAGGGATTCGTTCCCAGGGATTCGAATAAAGAACCAACTCTTTTTCTTTACTATAGTGGCCTCGATAACCGGAACCGGTTCTCAAAAAGGGATTCGAGTCCCTGGAATCGGTTCTTTTCTTATCGAACAACCGGGAGAACCGGTTTCGAACATCATCCCTAACCCCGCCTACCGCCCGAATGCAGCTGAGATAGGCTCCAGCACCCCCCGCGACCCCAAAAGGGACAAGCGGTAGAAAATGGATGGACGTACGAAGCGCTGTAAATACTTTCCGGACGCACTGTAGTTTGCAGTGATAGCACATATAAGACGATATTTTTTTCCATCTAGAAAACATCTTAACATGACAAGTGCTCCAGAAAAGTCGGAGTCAGAGCTTTTCTTCCTGTCAATCACAAACACTATTGACCGGGAGAGTCTTGCTGTTTCGAGCAGAAGTGCCTGGGAAGTTGTTTGAAAGAAATGATGATGCCAATTTTAGAGTCATCACTCTGTCCAGGAGCAAGAATATGACGTTTTATTGCAATCTACCTATTACTGATAGTGAAACTAGGGTTTTATATTTAAAAAAGGGTTATTTTGACTCCAAAATTATTTTCTAAAAACGGTCCTTGAAAAATACCATCTTTGAAGAGCTTTGGTGGTCAAAGTAGAGGTTGGGAGTGGGACATTGCACTACATCCACGTTGTGACAACTCTTACAGGTAGCATTATTTTTGCTTAATTCAACACTGACTTTGAAAGAGGAGTTCAGAAAGCGTTTAATCAAATGCCTAATAAGCACATTTCTCCATAATGACAGGCAGCTTGCTTCTGGCCTGAATTAGGCAGCAATGACGCAAATGTGGTTGCAGGACTGGCCCAGAGCGAGTAGGAGACTTCCTGCGTTGGCTTTGATGAGGGCAAAACCAAGAACGGCAGAACTCCCACCGGGTGGCGAGAAGGCGCTCGCCGGCACTCCTCCGCGGCCACTTCGGCCGTCAGTGTCCACCGTGGGCCTTTTCCTCTCCTGTGCCGCCCCGCCGAGAACCTTCCTGCTCCGATATGAAACTTGACACGGTGGCGGGAGGTTGACAAAGACGATTAGAGCGTCTCTCTGAAACTCACACGCCGCCGCCGCCTTCTCGGCCTCTCCTCCAGCGCTCGCTCTAATTACGCCTTCCCAGGGGACAACAACAGCGGGCAAGTATACGTAGGAGGTAGCATACCCGCTGCCGCGCCTCGGGCCCTGCACCTACCCTCGCCACGTCCTCATGGATAACTTGACCTGTCCTAAAATGAAACACGCCCAAGGCCCCGTTCACTCAGAAAGACAAAACAAGAACGCTGCTGCATCCTCGCCTTTAACGCTATCAGTCGCGTATGAAGGAAATAAAACGTTAGGCAAAACTGTGCAAAATTAACGAACGCAATGGAAATATTGTAGGTTCATTTTATTGAAGCCTTCGACAAACACCAAAAATATGAATTCAAACAATATAACTGGTTTGTAATGTGCAGACTCTGACACATCTCACAATTTAAAGACAATACAAAAGAATGTTCGTATCAAAGTCAAAGCCCGGGGACCAGATCTGTCCCGCCACATCATTTTATATGGACCGCAAAACCCTGGAACTATAATCCGCTACCTTTTTTATTCGCTTTGAACCCGGCGGCTAATTTATGGATTTTTCTTTGCTGACGGCCAGGATATTTTGTGTTCAACAAATGGTTTTCATTGTGCTATGGCAACATTTTTTGGACGAGTTGCCTCACTGCAGGTGTTGAGTTATATTGAAAACATCCCTCCTGTTTTATTGCCTTGAACCGGAAGTAAAACCGCCTACAGCGTTTCTACTCGTGTGGATTCTTCATTCATCACTCCAAGCAACGTTTACAGTATAACTAAAACAACTCATACTTACTAAACCGTCCCATGTGTCTGTAGGAGTGTTTTCATGCATGTCAAAAAAATTGATTTTCGAATTAATCGCAATTCTTTTTTGTAATGATTTTTAATCGATTTAAAAATGTATTTATTTTTTTTAATCAGTCCTTTCCAGCCAGGCAAATCATATTGCTGATGTACAAACCCTGTTTCCATATGAGTTGGGAAATTGTGTGAGATGTAAATATAAGCGGAAAACAATGATTTGCAAATCCTTTTCAACCCATATTAAATTGAATGCACTACAAAGACAAGATATTTGATGTTCAAACTCATAACCTTTTTTTTTTTTTTTGCAAATAATAATTAACTTAGAATTTCATGGCTGCAACATGTGCCAAAGTAGTTGGGAAAGGGCATGTTCAACACTGTGTTACATCACCTTTTCTTTTAACAACACTCAATAAACGATTGGGAACTGAGGAAACTAATTGTTGAAGCTTTGAAAGTGGGATTCTTTCCCATTCTTATTTTATGTAGAGCTTCAGTCGTTCAACAGTCCGCTGTCATATTTTACGCTTCATAATGCGCCACACATTTTCGATGGGAGACAGGTCTGGACTGCAGGCGGGCCAGGAAAGTATCCGCACTCTTTTTTTACGAAGCCACGCTGTTGTAACACGTGCTGAATGTGGCTTGGCATTATCTTGCTGAAATAAGCAGGGGCGTCCATGAAAAAGACGGCGCTTAGATGGCAGCATATGTTGTTCCAAAACCTGTATGTACCTTTCAGCATTAATGGTGCCTTCACAGATGTGTAAGTTACCCATGCCTTGGGCACTAATACACCCCCATACCATCACAGATGCTGGCTTTTCAACTTTGCGTTGATAACAGTCTGGATGGTTCGCTTCCCCTTTGGTCCGGATGACACAATGTCGAATATTTCCAAAAACAATTTGAAATGTGGACTCGTCCGACCACAGAACACTTTTCCACTTTGCATGAGTCCATCTTAGATGATCTCGGGCCCAGAGAAGCCGGCGGAGTTTCTGGATGTTGTTGATAAATGGCTTTCGCTTTGCATAGTAGAGCTTTAACTTGCACTTACAGATGTAGCGACCAACTGTATTTAGTGACAGTGGTTTTCTGAAGTGTTCCTGAGCCCATGTGGTGATATCCTTTAGAGATTGATGTCGGTTTTTGATACAGTGCCGTCTGAGGGATTGAAGGTCACGGTCATTCAATGTTGGTTTCCGGCCATGCCGCTTACGTGGAGTGATTTCTCCAGATTCTCTGAACCTTTTGATGATATTATGGACCGTAAATGGTGAAATCCCTAAATTTCTTGCAATTGCACTTTGAGAAACGTTGTTTTTAAACTGTTTGACTATTTGCTCACGCAGTTGTGGACAAAGGGGTGAACCTCGCCCCATCCTTTCTTGTGAAAGACTGAGCATTTTTTGGGAAGCTGTTTTTACACCCAATCATGTCACCCACCTGTTCCCAATTAGCCGGCACACCTGTGGGATGTTCCAAAAAAGTGTTTGATGAGCATTCCTCAACTTTAGCAGTATTTATTGCCACCTTTACCAACTTCTTTGTCACGTGTTGCTGGCATCAAATTCTAAAGTTAATGATTATTTGCACACAAAAAAATGTTTATCAGTTTGAACATCAAATATGTTGTCTTTGTAGCATATTCAACTGAATATGGGTTGAAATTTATTTGCAAATCATTGTATTCCATTTATATATACATCTAACACAGTTTCCCAAATCATATGGAAACGGGGTTTGTAGATGCCAATATTTGCTGTACAGATAAGTGAGTAATACAAACATGTATCAAATGTATTTGTCTATTTTATAGAGGAATGTAGTTAATCATAGAACTGGCACCCAATGTTATATAAAAACTACTGATGAGAATCGTTTTGAATCGAGAATCGATTATGAATCGAATCGTTACCCCCAAGAATCGAATCGAATCTAATCGCGTGGTTCCCAAAGATTCACAGCCGTACAAGCTAGCGTCGTTTGCATTTGTTTTGTTAACTTACAATGGCATTATTTTTGTATGGTTTCAGTTTCACAAATTCTTCAGTAAATTAACCAAAAACGTCACCGTGGAGTTATTGAGTCTGTTTAGCTGATTGGAGAGCTAGCTTCCGCAGCTAGTGGGTCCATGACGATGACCTCTGTTTTGTTTCATCAGCCGTTTTACTGCCGTGTTACAGGCATCATTTGGAAACAATTAATGTATGTAAATAAACATTTACAAAATAGTTATATGTAAATAACTAATTTCACAATGTATATATCTTCGGCTTATAGTCCAGGGGAAAAAAAATTATTCTAAAATGTAATAGGTGCGGCTTATATCCCAATGCGCTCTATAAAATACAGTATTTCATTTTTCTTACTAAATATATTAATTCCTTCTATTTTTACAGAAAACATTTTTATACCGCAAGAAATTGAATATCTTTAAATGTAATAAATTGTCTGATTACGCCACAAATACTATATTATGTATTGTCTTACAATCATATTTTTGCACAAATAGAAATAAATACCTAAGTGTCTACTTTGAACCTTTACTTATGATTTCAAAGATAGTTATCTGCCAATTTGTTTGTAAAAAAAAAAAAAATCTAAAATGGTGGTCCCTGGTTTACCGCTGTTAATTGGTTCAGGACTTGGCCACGATGAATCTATTTCTGTGAAGTAGGAATCATTAATTATGAATAAAATGTCTTCATATCTAGAGCATAAAAACATGTTTACTCGTTTCTAAATAGTTTTTTTAACATTATGAGAGCCCTCGAGACATGAAATAACACACTCAAGTCACCTTTACACTCTTTTAATCCAACATAGTAATGCTGAGCCAATCAGTGGCACCAATACTGAACAGCGTGCTATGGTATTTTCTGTTTATTTAGCTATGTTGTGCTTGAAAATGCTTCATTTAGGACCCACAAATGTAGAATGTGCCCCCCCAAAAACTAAAAAATCTGCAATTTAGTTTTTTCAACTCACCTATGTTTGTCTGTTTTTATGTATGCCTTTTTTTTACTATCTTTATGGATATTAATCTTTATTTCTACTGCCTATTTTGTTTTTAACATTTTATCTATCAGTCCATTTAGCTGTGTTTTATATATAGCATCATCTGTACTTATTGTGATTTCTATTATATTCTTTTATCTTTCTGTTTTTAAGTTGTACAGGCCTTTGGAGCAGTAATGACGGTAATAAAATTGTGCTATTTAAAAAAAATAAACCTTGACCTTGACCAATATTTGAAGCATGATGCGGCGAGGGAGGCCTGTAATCAAATGTATAGGGAATGATGTAATAATATCATGAGGCGATATATATTTATACACGTTCACTGTTCAAGAGGCCCTCTGAAGGCAACCATTACTGCAATGCAGCCTTAATGAAAACCAGTTTGACAACCCTGAGTACATTTGTATACACTTTTGTTTGCATAACAGTATTACTATCTACTGAAAATGAGTAAACACACGCCATTATTGTCATTATAATATTAATTGTGTGTTTTTGCTTCATTGGGGGATTCCCGCATGCTAATGAAAGTATTAACTTGTGTTACATTTAAAAAATAAAAAGGTGTAATAATTCACATTACATCTTTAATACTTAGTTGTTGTTGTTTTTTTATTTGTTTAAAGTTGGCTAATCACTTTTTACACATTATAAAAACTGTTAAAATGCGACTAAAAGAATATATGATGGTGACAGTTTGACCCTGCAACAGATCATCATTATTATTATTTGCATTGTTTCCTATGGAGTAATATTATTTAGAAAATATTATCAAATCGGAAAAATGTTACTTTAAATCACTTTAGATTGTTACAATGTACAATTAAGAGATTCTTAATACGTGTATCTGTGTTTGTAGATTTTGTTGCTGTTTCTGCATAAATGATAAAAATACTCATTAACTCACTGAACGTGAAGGTATCGTAATTAGTAACATTGTTTATTCTCTATAATATAATTGGAACATTTTCATATGGTGTTTTTAGTCGGACAATGAAAATAATTATTTTATTTATTATCGATAACAGATAAATGTATAATGAGCATTTTTATAAATTAGTTGTAAAATAATGATATTTATTAGTAATGTTTGATAATATATTATTAATATTTCCATTCCGATTTTTTTGTTTGTTTGTTTTTTTAAAGCTAATTAACTTGTTAAACCTTAAAGTATCCCCATACAGTAACACATTACAATATTTTGGAGTAATGTAGAGAGATCTTTTTTGTTGGACAATGACTGAATGCTATTGTTTTATTATATATAAGGGATAAAAGTATTATGAGTGTTTTTAATTAGTTTAAATCAATTAACTTCTTTTTTTTAAACTAACTTATAAATTTTAAAGTATCCTCAAGAATAACAGGTTTTTTTCCAAATAAAATCTAAACATTTTGGAGAGATTTTTTTTATATTTTTCTAAATAGAGATACATGTTTTTTTGGCCAATCATTTCATGTTATTTGATATTATAAATAAGAGGTTAAAGTATTATGAGTGTGTTTTATATTAATTATTAGGGATGTCCGATAATGGCTTTTTGCCGATATCCCGATATTGTCCAACTCTTTAATTACCGATACCGATATCAACCGATACCGATATATACAGTCGTGGAATTAACACATTATTATGCCTGATTTGGACAACCATGTATGGTGAAGATAAGGTCCTTTTTAAAATAATTTATAAAATAAAATAAGATAAATAAATTAAAAACATTTTCTTGAATAAAAAAGAAAGTAAAACAATATAAAAACAGTTACCTAGAAACCAGTAATTAATGAAAATGAGTAAAATTAACTGTTAAAGGTTAGTACTATTAGTGGACCTGCAGCACGCACAATCATGTGTGCTTACGGACTGTATCCCTTGCAGACTATATTGATATATATTGATATATAATGTAGGAACCAGAATATTAATAACAGAAAGAAACACTTTTGTGTGAATGAGTGTAAATGGGGTAGGGAGGTTTTTTGGGTTGGTGCTCTAATTGTAAGTGTATGTTGTGTTTTTTATGTTGATTTAATAAAAAAATAAAAAAATAAATAAAAATTAAAACAATACAGATAATAAAAAAAACAATACCGATAATTTCCGATATTACATTTTAAAGCATCTCTATTAATTATGAATTATATTTTTTTAAGTCATTAAAAAATTACTTCAATAAAGTATAGCTGGGTTTTTTTTTTGCTAGACATGGATTTTTGAGTGAGGCAAGGATTCAGATTCCGTGCTAAATAATCATATCTGCTGATATTTACATTGCGTGATACAGCAAACCGATAAGGGGGGTCAATAAAATATATTATCGTATGATCTCGGATTGCTGTACGAACAATGATGAGGCACAATTTAACAATTGTTTAGTATTATTGTATTTATTTAATTTATTTTAGCCCATTCCCATCTTCACATTGGTACATTTATCTTTTTTTAATCTGCCCTTATTGCTGTTTTCAGGCATATACATCTATAGATCTTAAACTGATCTGGTATGACGGAATAATAAACTCTCTTTGGGGCTTTGGTTTCATTTCTTGGGGTGTTTTGGGATTACTGGGGCTCAAATCAAATGTGCCCGAGACAAGTCTGACATTAAAAGGAGGGAACGAGATATGAAATGCAAAATATTCCCGACTACTACAGTGCTAATAAAGCCGAGATGTAATTAGCTCTACCGCAGGAACCTGCCCCTTATTGGATTGGCTTGGCCGGGGGGACATGAAGCTGGCAGCCACATGCATACATAAGCGTGGTTTCCGTATCAAGCGTGTGTGTTTCAAGAGAGGGCACGCCATCGGTGATGATAGGGTGTGCCATTCAGAAGGCTGACTGTAAGGGATGGGGGTTGAACGCTACATGAAACCCTTTCATGCCTTATTCGTGGTTAAAAAAAAATAAAAAAAAGTCCCAGAAAGCACATGAGGGTCACATTGGCTGAAAATGATGGAGGCAGGGTTCACATGGAGGTTGCTGCTAATACTAAAACGATATTACAAATGATTTGTTTGAGTCAAATCCTTTTTGTTTTTTACTCTTCATGCAGGTCTGCAAAGTGGACCTAATCTAATCAGGTTGGAAGGACCTTATGAGAGAGCACAACACATTGAAATGTATATAAAAAAAAACAATGTTGGGAAAAAAGGCTAGTTGGTGTTAAAATAAAGGCTGGGTCGTTTTGAAAATCATCTATTTTTCTTTGGGAATTTTTATCATCTTGGTTTAATTAGAAAAGGGGCAGGATTATATAAGATTTGCTTCTTTCTAATCTTTTTCGAAAATGTTGTAAAGACAAATAAGAATATGGAAATTGTATGATGTATTCTACACATGTTGGAAATAAACTTAAACCAGGGGTGTCCAAAATTGTTGACTGGATACTGGTAGGAAGAGTGATTTGCATTTTTCCCTTCATCCCTTGTAATGGATTTAAATGGGTGTAATTTTGATCTTTCTTTTTTTTTTTCAATAGGAAGGTCGAAGGTTTGATCCCCGGGCTCGGGTGTCTTTCTGTGTGGAGTTTGCATGTTCTCCCCGTGACTGCGTGGGTTCCCTCCGGGTAATCCGGCTTCCTCCCACCCCCAAAGACATGCACCTGGGGATAGGTTGATTGGCAACACTAAATTGGCCCTAGTGTGTGAATGTGAGTGTGAATGTTGTCGGTCTATTTATTATGTTGGCCCTGCGATGAGGTGGGACTTCTCCAGGGTGTACTCCGCCCTCTGCCCGAATGCAGCTGGGATAGGCTCCAGCACCCCCAGCCACCCCGAGAGGGACAAGCGGTAGAAAATGGATGGCTGGATGGATGTCCAGAACCAATTACCAGCGATAAACGAGGGATTACTGTACATGTTTTGCTGGACAGTGATGATGGGTACACTTAAATGTACATCTAATGCACACTCTGTATTATCTATCTCTGCAGAGAGTGGCGAGGACGGCGGAAAAGATCATAAGGACTCTTCTTCCTCCTATCCAGGAAATCGCAAAAAGCCGCTGCCTGACCAGGGCTCAGAAAATCTGCAGAGACTCCTCCCACCCCCACCAAGGACTGTTTTCACTGCTGGACTCTAGAAAGAGGTTCCGCAGCCTCCGTAGCAGAACCTCCAGGTTCTGTAACAGCTTCTTCCCTCAGGCCGTAAGACTCTTGAACGCATCATAATAATCCCATCAATTCCCCCCCAAAAACGGATTAACTCGCTCAAATATAAAGACAATATTAACATACATCCAGAAACGTGGATGCATATGAAAAAGTGCAATATATTTATCTGTACAGTAATCTATTTATTTATATCTGCACCTTATTGCTCTTTTATCCTGCACTGCAACGAGCTAATGCAACAAAATGTGGTTGTTATCTGTACTGTAAAGTTCAAATTTGAATGACAATAAAAGGAAGTCTAAGTCTAAGTCCCTCTATAGCAGTGGTCACCAACCTTTTTGTAGCTGCGGACCGGTCAACGCCTGAAAATTTGTCCCACGGACCGTGTCATAAAGAAATACAATCATGTGTGCTTACGGACTGTATCCCTGCAGACAGTATTGATCTATATTGACTAATTGTAAGTGTATCTTGTGTTTTTCATGTTGATTTAATTAAAGAAAAATTTTAAAAAGTATTTTTTTTAATTTTTATTTCTTGTGCAGCCCGGTACCAATCGATCCACGGATCGGTACCGGGCCGCGGCCCAGTAGTTGGGGACCACTGCTCTATATTGAGTAAATATTGCATTTATTTCATATTGATTGATAAACAGATCAAAAAGCCAAGTACCGTATTTTTCGGACTATAAGTCGCAGTTTTTTTCATAGTTTGGCCGGGGGTGCGACTTATACTCAGGAGCGACTTATGTGTGAAATTATTAACACATTACCGTAAAATATCAAATAATATTATTCAGCTCATTCACGTAAGAGACTAGATGTATAAGATTTCATGGGATTTAGCGATTAGGAGTGACAGATTGTTTGGTAAATGTATAGCATGTTCTATATGTTATAGTTATTTGAATGACTCTTACCATAATATGCTACGTTAACATACCAGGCACGTTCTCAGTTGGTTATTTATGTGTCATATAACGTACACTTATTCAGCCTGTTGTTCACTATTCTTTATTTATTTTAAATTGCCTTTCAAATGTCTATTCTTGGTGTTGGGTTTTATCAAATAAATTTCCCTAAAAAATGCGACTTATACTCCAGTGCGACTTATATATGTTTTTTCCCTTCTTTATTATGCATTTTTGGCCGGTGCGACTTATACTCCGGAGCGACTTATAGTCCGAAACATACGGTACAGTGTTCAGTGTTGTTTTGCAGCCTCCTGATTGGCTTAAAGGCCTACTGAAATTAATGTTTTTATTTAAACGGGGATAGCAGATCCATTCTATGTGTCATACTTGATCATTTCGCGATATTGCCATATTTTTGCTGAAAGGATTTAGTATAGAACAACGACGATAAAGTTCGCAACTTTTGGTCTCTGATAAAAAAAAAGCCTTGCCCCTATTGGAAGTAGCGTGACGTAGTCAGTTGATCGCCTCCTCATATTTTCCTATTGTTTTCAATGCAGCTAGAGCGATTCGGACCGAGAAAGCAACGATTACCCCATTCATTTGAAGCGAGGATGAAAGATTCGTGGATGAGGAACGTTAGAGTGACGGACTAGAATGCAGTGCAAGACATATCTTTTTTCGCTCTGACCGTAACTTAGGTACAAGCTGGCTCATTGGATTCCACACTCTTTCCTTTTTCTATTGTGGATCACGGATTTGTATTTTAAACCACCTCGGATATTATATCCTCTTGAAAATGAGAGTCGAGAACGCGAAATGGACATTCACAGTGACTTTTATCTCCACGACTATACATCGACGAAACACTTTAGCTACGGAGCTAACGTGATAGCATCGTGCTTAACTGCATATAGAAACAAAATAAATAAATCCCTGACTGGAACAGATAGACAGAAGATCAACAATACTATTAAACCATGGACATGTAAATACACGGTTAATGCTTTCCAGCCTGGCGAAGGTTAACAATGCTGTTGCTAACGACGCCATTGAAATGCTAGCGCGTCTGCTATCCGAGTCAAAGTCTTCCTGGTTGTGTTGCTGTAGTCCGCCGCTAATACACCGATCCCCCCTACAACTTTCTTCTTTGCAGTCTTCATTGTTCATTGAACAAATTGCAAAAGATTCACCAACACAGATGTCCAGAATACTGTGGAATTATGAGATGAAAACAGAGCTATTTTGTATTGGATTCAATGGGGTACCGATACTTCTGTTTCACTGGCTACGTCACGCGCATATGTCATCTTCCAAAGACGTTTTCAACCGGAAGTTTAGCGGGAAATTTAAAATTGCACTTTATAAGTTAACCCGGCCGTATTGGCATGTGTTGCAATGTTAAGATTTCATCATTGATATATAAACTATCAGACTGCGTGGTCGGTAGTAGTGGGTTTCAGTAGGCCTTTAACGAGCATGTCAAGAACTACGAACAACAAGTTATCTTATATTGAAGGGACATTTGATCTTGTAGGTTGTGAGTTCAAACCCCGGCCGAGTCATACCAAAGACTATAAAAATGGGACCCATTACCTCCCTGCTTGGCACTCAGCATCAAGGGTTGGAATTGGGAGTTAAATCATCAAAAATTATTCCCGGGCGCGGCCACCGCTCCTGCCCACTGCTCCCCTCACCTCCCAGGGGGTGATCAAGGGTGATGGGTCAAATGCAGAGAATAATTTCGCCACACCTAGTGTGTGTGTGACAATCATTGGTACCTTTAACTTTCCATGTAAATAAGACAGTGTTTTACAGCCTGTGTCTCCTTGTCGTACAAGATTGGATTTCAGGAGTGAAGCTGAGCTTCAAGTTTGGCGGAGGGTCTTCTGATTGGCTGTCCTGTGATTACAGCGGAAGATGGGTGTTTACAGGCAGATGACAGGTGTGGGGTAGGAGGACAGCTGCTTTCACTTTGTACTGTAAACTACACACACACACGCACATGAGGATGGACATTAACTGGAAACACACGCCCTGCAGTGAGCTTGTATGCATGTGTGTGTGTACAGCTGGACTGCCGACTTAAAGTGAGACACACACACACCCACACCCACACGAGTGCATGCTAGTAGCTGCTGGCTGACCTTTCTCGGGCCTGCTGGCTGCACTCATCAGTCAAATTTTGGATAAAACAAGCTATTTTTGTTGGTCTGATGTAAAGGTAACACAAGACAGGCTTTGACGTGGGGCTTGCGTGTTTGCGACAAACCTGGCCCCGTGGCGCCGGAGCTTTGTCGAGACGCGCTCGTGCCCTCGGGCGATAACGAAGAGGACAGCAAACAACAAAAAGTGTATTAGACTGCACAAGTGGGATTGCTTCACTTTGCCTGCGGAAGAGGAGCAAAGCTATCTGCAATGAGAAGCAAGAGACGGCGGGCGGTGTTCCGCCATTTTTTGTACTTTTGGCACTTTGGACATCGTGGATTTAAAAGGAAGTAGAGTCTCACGCAATTTACTTTGGATGCAAGGGAATGAAATGTACAGTATGCAATGTTGTGCGCGACCAGTCTTCCTCTCAGGGTATAAAACCCACTGGTCAATCCCAAGTTCTTTTGGATGACATATATGTAGAGTAAGAAGGACAGAATGGTTTACTAAAGCTTTAGGAGACCAGCCCTTACAATGCGACAACAGCATCAGCAAGAAGAGGTCTAAATCCAAACAAAAAGAGTCAGCTTATGTAGCACGAAAACAGCTCCTCTCGCCCAGGAAGGAGCACAGCTAAGGCCTTGAAAATAAGATAACAACTTGCCAAAACAGCTCTGTGAGCCGACCAACAGGAGCCCTTAAAACAAAACAAAGTGTTTGCTAGCGGACATAAGATAAAAGCACGGAGATCACGAGAAGACACACTACATTGGAAAATACTAGCTGCTTTAAACATGACTATGGATTAAAAAAGAACACTTAAAAATAGAGATATAGGCCGGTAAATGCTTTAAAATGTAATATCGGAAAGTATCGGTATCGGTTTCAAAATTATCGGTATCGGTTTCAAAAAGTAAAATTCATGACTTTTTAAAACGCCGCTGTGTACACGGACGTAGGGAGAAGTACAGAGCCCCAATCCACCTTAAAGGCACTGTCTTTGCGTGCCGGCCCAGTCACATAATTTCTACGGCTTTTCACACACACAAGTGAATGCAACGCATACTTGGTCAACAGCCATACAGGTCACTCTGAGGGTGGACGTATAAACAACTTTAACACTGTTACAAATATGCGCCACACTGTGAACCCACACCAAACAAGAATGACAAACACATTTCGGGAGAACATCCGCACCGTAACACAACATAACGGCAACAGAACAAATACCCAGAACCCCTTGCAGCACTAACTCTTCCGGGACGCTACAATATACACCCCCCGCTGTACCCCCCCCCCCCCCACACACACACACACACACACACCTCAACCCCGCCCACATCAACCTCCTCATGCTCTCTCAGGGAGAGCATGTCCCAAATTCTAAGCTACTGTTTTGAGGCATGTTAAAAAAAATAATGCACTTTGTGACTTCAATAATAAATATGGCAGTGCCATTGTGGCATTTTTTTCCATAACTTGAGTTGATTTATAGGGATGTCGGATAATGGCTTTTTGCCGATACCCGATATTCCGATATTGTCCAACTCTTTAATTACTGATACCGGTATCAACCGATACCGATATCAACCGATACCGATATATACAGTTGTGGAATTAACACATTATTATGCCTAATTTGGACAACCAGGTATGGTGAAGATAAGGTCCTTTTTAAAAAAAAAAAAAAAAAAAAAATAAGATAAATACATTAAAAACATTATCTTGAATAAAAAAGAAAGTAAAACAATATAAAAACAGTTACATAGAAACTAGTAATTAATGAAAATGAGTATAATTAACTGTTAAAGGTTAGTACTATTAGTGGACCAGCAGCACGCACAATCATGTATGCTTACGGACTGTATCCCTTGCAGACTGTATTGATATATATTGATATATAATGTAGGAACCAGAATATTAATAACAGAAAGAAACAACACTTTTGTGTGAATAAGTGTAAATGGGGGAGGGAGGTTTTTTCGGTTGGTGCACTAATTGTAAGTGTATCTTGTGTTTTTTATGTTGATTTAATAAAAAAAATATTTTTTTAAATTTTTTAAACGATATCGATAATAAAAAAAACGATACCGATCATTTCCGATATTACATTTTAAAGCATTTATCAGCCAATAATATCGGCAGGCCGATATTATCGGACATCTCTATTGATTTATTTTGGAAAACCTTGTTACATTGTTTAATGCATCCAGCGGGGCATCACAACAAAATTAGGCATAATAATGTGTTAATTCTACGACTGTATATATCGGTATCGGTTGATATCGGAATCAGTAATTAAGAGTTGGACAATATCGGAATATCGGATATCGGCAAAAAAGCCATTATCGGACATCTCTACTTAAAAATATCTCATTCTCACAGGAACTTTAAATAGTACAATTTGTCTGTATAACATGGTATTTTTTCAAAGAAAACAAAAATGATCTAGATCAACTGACAGCAAATAAACTTAACATTGTTTTTTAGTCTGCAACAGAAAATATTTCAAGTGCAACAATTTGCTTGAATTAAAGTCCTTATTTAAACTATAAAAAATGTTTGACCGTCTGAGATACTAAAAAAAAATTTTTAAAAATTAAATAATCTAAAAAAATTATTAATTTAAATTGATCAGTCACATTAACCCAGGAGCACAATATATAAAACACTTTAAATGACAAAACAAAATGAATAAAAATGAGAAAGTCCAGATTAATAGCTACAATGAACACGTTTTGTGGGGTTTGAAGCATGATACTGATAAAGCAAGTTCCTCCGGGGTCACCCCCTCCAGCATCTCCCCACTATTTTAGAATATCTGAAATAAAATAAGAAATCACCAAAAACAAGACAGAGTGTGTAGCTAACTTGGTGAAGCCGTTGGAAGTGTGGCATCGCTAGTCTACACCATTCAGAAGCAGAATGAATCGATAACGCCAGCCAAGAGGGTTCAAATATTGAAACGGCAGACATTTATCCATGAAAATATGGAATATCTGCAGATGGTGTGTTTGACTGAGAAACAGCTTTAAGGAAATGCTGTAGAAGTCCACTGTCCAAGGTAAATACTGTACATCATTAGTACGTAACTTCATAAAACTACTGTAGTTGTGTGTAGTACATTCTATTGTGTTGTTTTCCATACAATATTCTTATGTTACATGTTTGAATTGTGCTGTCTTGGGGGGCGGAGGGCGGCAAGAACCAATACATTTATTTAAATTAATTTGAATGGGTGACATTGATTTGAGATACAAGTGTTTTAAGTTAAGAGCTCAGTCGTAGAACCAAATAAGCTCGAATGTTGAGATGGTACTACTTGTAAAATGAGCATTTTATAAAATGTCAATTGAGACATTTATACTTTTTTATTATATTTATATATTTATTAGGACTGCACGATTTTTGGAAAAAAACGAATAGCGATTTTTCTCTCCAAAACTGTGATTTGACTTGGGACTTTTATATTAGTAAAATAACAAATGAAGGAAGACATATTACTTTTAAACTGTCAATCAACATATTCTTGTCTCGAGGTGCCACACATTAGAACATGCAAAAATAATATTTGGCTTTATGCAGACAGACGTAGAGCTTTTGTCTACATCGTGCTCTTAAACTGAAGAAATAATCGATAAAAACTATACAGTGTTCATAATGTAATATAATCATAATATATAAGAATACTGCAAGTAACCATTTAAGAGTATATACATTTTTATTTCTCATTACTTAAAGAATTTTTTACCATTGTATTGTAATTGGAATGTAAATAACTTTGCTTTTCTAAATAAATACACAAAAACAATTAAATGGACTCATTTCTGTGAGCAAAAATGTAACTTAAATAAATATTGAACATCTTAAAGTGCTTTTTTTTCCCAGTTGGAAAAACTAGGTCGGGTGGTCTTTATTTTTTTGTTGCCATCACCGCATTCTCGCTCATTCGTCTGTGTTGATGGGCTCATATTGCCCATCTGATATGACTTAAGAAGAGGGCTCACTGCGTTCAGTTAATTCTACTGTTAAATAAACGCGCTCGGGTGCTGAGAACGATGCACACCTCTTTCTCCCTATTTGAAACAACAGACTAAAAAACGGGAGGCTCAAAAATCCTGATCTTAAATGTTGGTGACGTCGGGAAAACAAAAAAATCCGCCTCTCCCGGTTACGTTATCGCACAAATTGAAACTTCGATGTCGATTAATCGTGCAGCCCTAATATTTATCATAATGTACCACTGTCGTAGAATATTTCTCATTGCATTTAATGATCATTGTTGCTGATTGGCTAGGAGGAATCACATGACTTTATTTTCACCGCGGCCCGGTGGTTGGGGACCACTGGTCTAGAGCAGTGGTTCTTAACCATTCTGACCTCGGGAGGGGCCCTGAGGCCAAATCAAACATGAACAGTGAATCAGTAATCTTACTCTTGGTTTGAATCATAATCAATAATTACATCTAACCTACCTACAGTTTACAACCGTGTCAAATAATATGAAAGCATGTGTTAATCACAGAGTTAATTTTCAAAGTTAAGGTCAGGCTGATTACAAGAATAAATACTAATGAAATATACTGCAGGAAAAGGGACTCATAAATAACTGACAAAAATTACTTTAGGGGTGTCAAAAAAATAAATTTTCAAATGAATCTCGATTCTTACTTTTAACCATTTTTAATCGATTAAAAAAAATCCTAAAAATATATATATATTTTTTTAAATATGTAAAAATATATATATTTAATCTGTCTTGTCCAGCCACTCAGGCAAATCATATTGTTGATGTAGATCAGGGGTGCCAAACTCATTTTAGCTCAGGGGCCGCATGGAGGAAAATCTGTGCACACGAGGGCCGGACTATTAAAATCATGGCATTAAAACTAAAAAAATAAAGACAACTTCGGATTGTTTTCTTTGTCTTACTAAGGCCAAAAATAGAACAAACACATTCTGAAAATATTACAATAAAAATATAGAAAAAAAATACCGGCAGCAGTAAAGTTTAGATCCATGAAGGAAAGAAGAAAGTGAATGAATGTTTATAACTGAATACATTTACATATGAATAAAAATGTGTTTTCTTTTGTATTATTTTTTTTAATGAACGTTTATGACAACCTTTTTCCTAAACACAATATAGAATGTGAGATGTAACAGCAGTGTTTCCCACACATTCATTTATTTGTGGCGGCCCGCCACGAAATAATTACGTCCGCCACAAATAGATTTTTTTTTTTTTTTTTGGTCCTGTCCAGCTTCTCAGGCAAATCATATAGTTGATGTAGATGCCCATATAGGCTGTTCAGATTTACTTTACAAAATAAAAGTGTAGGATACTTCTCTTGTTGCCTTATTTGTATTTGACCACCACTGTTTTCTGTTTATTTGTTACTGACTGTGGCAGGACACCTCTGCCTCTGTTTCACTTTATATTGCTGGTAAATAATATGGTTGTAGTAGTAGGCTAAAGTTAAATTATTAAGTATGCACTAATTAAAGGGGCAGAGCTTTAAGAGACATTTTAGCTTTTATATTTTATAAGATATATTTTTTGTGAGAACCACAATTAATAAATATATTTCAGTGAATAACTTATTGTTCAAATCTGTATATAAATATGTACATAAAGTGTTGTAATTATATTGTAAAATGGATGGATGGATGGATGGATGGATGGATGGATGGACGTTTGAAACAAAACTGTTATTATTAATTAGTAGGTATACATTTTTTGAGCCTTTTTAGAGAAAATCATATCATTGTAGTAAATTATGCAAATTACTCGATTACGTCATGGTGACCACGCCCATAGCCACGCCCCCACCACCACAGGTATCCTGGCAGTTTATGGGAAACACTGAACAGGATAATGCATACATTTATCATTTGTTTTCTAAACGGTTACAAAAAAGTGGGACCCCAAAAGTTTACTGTGGGACCCAATTTTTATGACTTGATGGGGTCCCAGGACCTTCATTTTGAAAATTTCCTAACACCAACACTGATGGAGTATTGGTGCGTGCAAAACAGCAGCAGGCGGCTGTGGCTTGCGGGCCGGTTCTAATACTAATCAAATATCATCCCAGGGGCAGTAGATAGTTCATTTGTGGGCCGGATCTGGCACGCGGGCCTTGACTTTGACATCCCTAATGTAGATGATCATATCTGCTGTACAGATTTACTTTAGAAAATAGAAGTGTTGAAGACTTCTCTTGTTGCCTATTTGTATTTGACTTTATTAAATGTTTGGGTAGAATGTTATTAAACAAAACCAAGTTTCTTTTAGGTAATATAGAAATTTGTCAGAGCTGTTACCTATTTTATGGAGGAATGCAGTTAATCATAGAACTGGCCCCAGATGTTATTACAAAAGTATTGATTTTGAATTGAGAATCGTTTTGAAATCAAAAATTTAACCAGATCGTGTCCAAAGATTCACAGCCCTAATTTATATACAATTTTGTTGCCTTAAAATAAATGTAATCATATCAATAATAAATAATAATAATAATAATAATAATATCAATATATGTCCTAAATAAAGTGTCAATAAAATTAAAGTGCAAATAAAAAGACAGCTTCAACTTTAGTCATATTTTTTGTGCTTAAGAAACTTCTCCATGACTTTATATCCAGACTTCATTACTGCCACAAGTGGTGGAAAAATGTATTACAACCGAGTGTGCCCATACGGACCACAGCAGAGAAACAAATATTTTTTGCGGCCCTTGCAGCCCAACAATAGGCCCTATGGTTAAGAAACACTGGTCTAGAGCAGTGACTCTGGTACGTGGGCTCCACCTAGTGGTACGCCAAGGAATCCCTTGATTAAAGTACAGTGTTTTATTTTCTTATATTCAAACAGAGGGTTACTGTCCAAACTGTTTGTAATGTTACAGTGGCCAAAAATATTAAACATACTTGCAAAATAAAACATCAGTCTTGTTTTTAATAAAAACTTAGGCCTAATATGCTACTGTATTTTATTGTTGCTCCTTATGGTGCTACTTGGAGAGCCAAGTGTTTTCTGAGATGGTACTTGGTGAAAAAAGTTTGAGAACCACTTATCTAGTGCAGGGGTGTCAAACGTACAGGATTTGCTAAGTATAAAAATGAGCCGAAATTTTTGAATGAAAGAAACTGCTGTTCTAAATGTGTCCACTAGATGTCACAATAGCAATTATTTGTATCTTTGTAGATTATGCTACATATGTAAAAAAAAAAATAATAATAATAAACCACATGATGTTAGTACATCAGTCGAGGAAAATGAGCAAACTACATAAATAACATTCTGTAATTTTATTTTGATATTTTTTTATCTTGATAGATTGAAAATTAACACCAATGAGTTGACTGATGAACATTATCACATAGTGTATTTAGAAAGTATCAATAACGACAACTAAAGATAGAAGACTATTAACCGCAACATGTAAGTGTAAAAAAAACTCAACAACATATGATTTGTACATTTTCAGAATGTGCTTGTTCTATTTTCAAACAAAGAAAACAATCTGAAGTTGTCTTTATTTTTAAGTTATCGTACCGGGAGTAGATTTTTCTCCATGTGGCCCCCCATCTAAAATGAGTTTGACACCCCTGATCTAGAGCATCATTAAGAAGCCATGTTTGCATGAACGGAGACAGGAAGTAAAGAAGAAAACAAGGTAATACACTCATTATAGGATATGGAAGTTCCCCATGAGGGGTAAATTGAGGGCAGTAACATGTGGGCGAGTGTGTGTGTGGTGGTCCACGTTGACCACCGCAGGGGGCGACATGGTTGTCATGTAACAAGCGAGCCTGACAGCTTAATTACCAACGCAGCTAAAGATTTATTGGTTTATCAATCAGGGCTCCGGGCGCTGCCTTCGCCCTCGGGACACGAGAGCCATTACCATGAACCCGGTGGCCCATGTGACCCAGACTCCTCTCCATCGTACGGGGGCACATCCTGAATGCTGAATCCACCCGTTGGCACACATGCCTACATTCCGATACGCGCATATATAGTAACACTCCCAGGATATATCCAGCGTGTCAGGCATGTATGCACAAAGATGGCGCACTCGGGGCAGCATGTGGGCGATGGACCTTTCATGTTGTGAAAGAAAGAGCCCGGCAGAAGCAGAGAGAAGCTGCAGGCGAAAATGTTCCACTTCACCAAAAAGTGTTTTTCTCTGCTACAAACTCCAGCCATCTGGACGCAATTACGCTATTCCTGAATTAAAAGTGAGCTCATTTGGAATCTCATCAAGGAAGGGAAGAAGGGGCCGTGATCAAGCAGCCAGGTGCCACAAACACTTGCAGTCTTTGCTCAGAGTCTGGCCTGCAGTCACGCTTCTGCATGGGGGCATTTTAGGGAAATGCTGCCCTCATGTGGCGACTGCTGGGTGTGACAAGTGCAGAGTGCACAGTTGAAAGGGGGAGCTGGGCGAGTGAGTGGTACCTGAACGAGCCTCCTCCGGGGTCGTTGAGCTTGTTTTTCTGATTGCCCGAGATCTGGACAGCCAAGCCCACTGGAGTCCTCCCGGCTTGAAAGGCGCCTACCTTCCCCATTGTGCCTGTCAGGAGGAGGACACAAAAAAAATGACTTATGTACCTAGAACAGTGGTTCCTAACCTGGGTTCGATCGAACCCTCAGGGGTTTGGCGGAGCCTCTACCGCGGAGGTCAAGACACACCCGACTCATCGTGTAAATTAAAACTTCTGCCTATCATAAGAAGTCACACTGATTTGCAGGTGTTTAATTTGTTGTGAGTTCATGCACTGTGTTAGTTTTGTTCTTTGAACAAGATGATGTTCATGCACGGTTTATTTTGTGCACCAGTAAAAAAACATATACCGTATTTTCCGCACCATAAGCCGCACCTAAAAACCACAATTTTTCTCAAAAGCTGACAGCGCGGCTAATAACCCGGTGCGCCTTATATATGGATTAATATTAATATTTATTTTCATAAAGTTTAGGTCTCGCAACTACGGTAAACAGCCGCCATCTTTTTTCCCCGTAAAAGAGGAAGCGCTTCTTCTTCTACTGTAAGCAACCGCCAAGGTGAGCATCCGCCCCCGTAGAAGAAGAAGCACGCGGATATTACGTTTCATTTTATTTGTGTGTTTCTGTAAAGACCACAAAATGTCTCCTACTAAGAGACACGCGTACAAGGTTCCACTGACTTTTGATATTCATGTGAACCGCACTGTGGATACAACGGGAACACGTACGGTGAATATTCGCACCACAGGGAATGAGAAGTCGTCCTACTGTGGTTCTAGCTTGCCATGCTAACGGCCAGAAACTTCCACCCACGGTGATATTCAAAAGGAAGACCTTGCCAAAAGAGAACTTTCCAGCCGGCGTCATCATAAAAGCTAACTCAAAGGGATGGATGGATGAAGAAAAAATGAGCGAAGAGACCGGGTGACTTTTTTCACGCAGCTCCGTCCCTGTTGATCTACGACTGCATGCGCGTCCACATCACAGATGGTGTCAAAAAACAAGTGAAGCACACCGAAGAAGAATAATTAGAGGGATCCGTGGATGAGTAATAACTTCAGAAAGTGAGCTTTAAATGTTTATTTTGTGTGTTGTGTGACACTAACGTATGAGCAACGTTGAGTTTTTGATGTTGCTATTGCTCTGCACTATTTTGAGTGTTACTATTTTTGTGATTGCACATTTGCACATTACATTTTGGGAGTGAACAGAGTTGTTAGAACGCTGGTTTTTAATATATTATTAAAGTTTGACTGACCTATCTGACTGTTTTTTTGACATTCCCTTTAGCGTAGCGTAGGTGCGGCTAATAACACGGGGCGGCTAATAGGTAAACAAAGTTTTGAAATATGCCATTCATTGAAGGTGCGGCTTACGACACGGGGCGGCTTATGGTGCGGAAAATACGGTAACTTTGTCTTGAATTTGAAATTGTTTTATTTTGTTTTCACTAAAGAAGTGTTCGGTTTATGCGCGTATGAAACTGGTGGGGTTCGGTACCTCCAACAAGGTTAAGAACCACTGACCTATTGATTGATTGATTGATTGAGACTTGTATTAGTAGATTGCACAGTACAGTACATATTCCGCACAATTGACCACTAAATGGTAACACCCGAATACGTTTTTCAACTTGTTTACGTCGGGTCCATGTTAATCAATTCATGGAAGCAGAGTATTATGCAAAAAGTGACTTTTTAACGCAATCCAACAGTAACGTGTCCCTATAACCAAGGGGTGTCCAAACTTTTGCAACTGAGAGCCGCACACTGAAAAAATCAAAGCATGCAGGGGGCCATTTTGATGTTTTTCATTGCCAAAACCATTACAATACATACAGTACAGGCCAAAAGTTTGGACACACCTTCTCATGCATTCAATGCGTTATCTTTATTTTCATGACTATTTACATTGTAGATTGTCACTGAAGGCATCAAAAACTATGAATGAACACCTGGGAAGTTATGTACTTAACAAAAAAAGGTGAAATAACTGAAAACATGTTTTATATTCTAGTTTCTTCAAAATAGCCACCCTTTGCTCCGATTACTTTTTCGCACACTCTTGGCATTCTTTCAATGAGCTTCAAGATGTAGTCACCTGAAATGGTTTTCACTTCACAGGTGTGCTTGAAAAATTGAGAGAATGCCACGAGTGTGCAAAGCAGTAACCAGAGCAAAGGGTGGCTATTTTGAAGAAACTAGTGTGCACCGCCTTCCGCCCGATTGTAGCTGAGATAGGCTCCAGCGCCCCCCGCGACCCCGAAGGGAATAAGCGGTAGAAAATGGATGGATGGATGGATGGATAGAATATGAAACATGATTTCAGTTATTTCACCTTTTTTTGTTAAGTAAATAACTCCAAATGTGTTCATTCATAGTTTTGATGCCTCCAGTGACAATCTACAATGTAAATAGTCATGAAAATAAAGAAAACACATTGAATGAGGAAGTGTGTCCAAACTTTTGGCCTGCACTATACATGTTTTTAACTTTCAGGGCACCCTCAAGTTTGGTCACGGGGACCCAAAGGGTCTCAGTCATAAAATGTTAAAAGTAAGTTTAACATTTTTTTCAAAGCTTAAATATAGATAAACCTTAGCTCTCACTGTCAATATATTGTTGTTTTCTTGTTTTTATTTTGATGTGCCTTTTTGTGAAAGAAAATATTTGATGTAAAGTAATTGGAGCCCCAAATAGGTAAATAACAATTATAACAGAATTGTTTTATATTCTTTACTATTTTTTGTTCAATGACCGTTTAAAAAAAAAAAAAAAAAAGACAAAAATTCTCAAGGATCCAAAAAGGCCTCGGTTAGAAATACAGTAAGTCCAATTTTTTAAAATTTTCTTTATTTTTTAATTTCAACGCTTAACTCTTTTTTGTTTGTTTAATGCTCTTTTTGTCAAAAAAAAAACAACTTAGTTTTTTATATGGCAAACACAAAATATGCAATATTTTCTACAACAAATATTTCAAAATGGAATATTTGATGCAAGTAACTGGAGCCTTCAATAGGTCAATAATTCATAACAACAATGATTTAGATTTGAGCGATGGCAGTTAAAAAAACAAAAAACTAAACCCACAAAATTTCTTAGGTATCCAAAAGGGCCCCACTCATAACATTTTTTAAATTAAGTCATACATTATTTTTTTTTATTTTTTTTTTTAGCGCTTGAATCTGTAGATCAACTTCAAATCCATCCGCCGATTTTTTTCATTTTTATTTTATTGTCATAGAAAATGTTGATTTCTATGTCAAAAACAAAAAATATGCCAGATTTTCCCCAACAAATATTTTAACGTGCAATATTTGATGTGAAGTAATTTGAGCCTTAATACATCAATAAATCATGACAACATTGATTTTAAATCATTATTATTTTTTGAGCAAAGACAGTTTTAAAGGAAAAAAAAACAGCCTGCATGTTAGCTTTGTGGTATTCGAGTCAACATTGCAACTTTTTCTCGTTACAGTTCACCTGTATGCTCTTTTATTCCATTTTTTTAAATGTTTTTTTTAGTAGTAGTAAAGTAGTAGTGCTAATTTTTTAATAACAGTATTTTTCGAATGTGCCGCGGGCCGTGAGAGAACTAGCTGGTGGCCGCAAAACTCAAAACTCATTTGTATACTCTAGTCTTTAAATAGACCCCCTTTTTAGACCAGTTGATCTGCCATTTCTTTTCTGCTCTGCCCCCCTCTCCTTCGTGGAGAGGGGGGGCACAGATTCGGTGACCACAGATGATGCGCTAGCTGTCCAAAGTCGGTACCCAGGGTGGACCACTCATCTGTGCATCAGTTTAAGTAAACGTGACAGTTTAAGTAGTCTGAATGTCATTAAAACAGTTAGCTCCATCTTTTGACACTTCTTCAACTCTCGTCCTTGCACGCTACACCGCTACAACAAAGATGACGGGGAGAAGACGCTGCCGAAGGTGAGCCACGTAAATAAGACCGCCCACAAAACGGCGCATCCTGAAGCGACTGTCAGAAAGCGGCCTGAATATGGTCTGTAAAACATAATCCGTGCAACATTTTGACCAAAGAACCACCATTACATGTTATGTAGACCACAATGAAGTGTTTTCCAATTAGAAAAAAAATAATAATAATATGACTCCTTTAATGCGCCCTTTACTCCGAAAAAGTTTGAAAATAGACCATTCATCGGCAGTGCGCCTTTTAATATGGTCCAGAAAATACGGTATATAAATTCAGTGTCAAAAAAGAAGCTTTCGTAATAAAGACACAAATGTAGGGGTGTAACGGTACATGTATTTGTATTGAACCGTTTCGGTACGGGGGTTCCGGTTCGGTTCGGAGGTGTACCGAACGAGTTTCCACACGGACATATTAAGTAGCGTAACGCACATTGTGTAAACAATGCACACCGAGGCACAACACACAGCATGCTAGCAGCAAACGGGCTACGATAGACTGACCATACGTCCTCTTTTCACCGGACATATCCTCTTTTGCGGAGCTGTCAGGGCGGAGTTTCTTAAATGCCTCAAATGTCCGGCATTTTGAGTTAGGGTAGCGTGTATTTTCAATGTACATTCAGGGTTAAGAAGGGGTTAAAAACAAAACAAATTGTGCGCGCAGCAGCATTCGTGAGGGAGGGGCAGAGACAGAGCGAGAGAGTTATGATAAACGCGCATGCGTCGCCAGGCTCTGCTTTTTATCCATCGGTTTATCAGTTTTAATTTTTTATTATCTATAGCAGGGGTGTCAAAAGTGTGCCCCGGAGGCCATTTGCGGCCCACAGCTAATGTTTTAAAGGCCCACGGCACATTCTAAAAATACTATTAAAATAAACAAAAACATAACAAAAGTGAAATAAAAAAGCTTAAAGGTTAAATGCAATTTAGAAAAAGTTGCAATGTTGACTAATAAAAAAAAGCTGTTTTTTTTTCTTTCAAACTGTCATTGCTCAAAACATAATATTGAATCAAAATCAATGTTATTATGAATTATTGACATATCCAAGGTTCCGATTACTTCACATCAAATATTCCACTAAGAAAAATATTTTTGGTGGAAGATATTGCAAATTTGGTAAATAAATAACTCAAAAATGTATATTTGGTTGTTTTCCTACTGTACTGAAAATGAACCGAACCGTGACCTCTAAACCGAGGTACGTACCAAACCGAAATTTTTGTACGAGACTTAGCAAGTAATTGTCCATAAGTCAACGAACATATAACACCTGGAAGATACATGTATTACACATATTTTGACCACACCTCAAAGGTCATGTACACTCATGTGGAAATGTTCACTTTCCAGATTGGTGCAGAGTTACGTCACCGTGGAGAACGCAACACTTTACCGACTCTCCTCACACTTCCACGCCACATTCTGCTTGGCGCTCTGAGACATTTTCCTTTTTTTTTTCCTCCCCTCCCTCAGCGACGCACTAGGACTGCCAGAGTGAATTTAAACTTGATCTTAACAGGCATGTTCCTCGCCGAGAGGCACAGAAAAGTATTTTTAGAATGATCCCCGCATTCCAATTTATGGGCATAAAACAACCTACAGAACTTTCACTGCGGGGCAATCTTTCGGGGGTGGGGGGGTGTATCAAATTTGTATGCACCTCTGATTGCCCACACCCGCACATGCACAAAAATAAAAAGGTAAACACACCAACACATAGCACCTAAGCACACAGCGAGCTCTCTTAGGAGAGCGCTTCAGCTGGTTGGCGTCGGGGCGATGTTTGTGGGCTTGTGTGTGCGTGTGAATCAGAGTGAGTAAGCAGCGGCACTGATGTTTGAGGAGGCTTCATAAGCAGACAAGAAAAAACACCTGTTCTCGCTACGCTTCCTGCCTGTTTACACATCCTGCAGCCCAGCGAGAGGATGCCTGACTAATGGCTAAATGGCCTGTTTAGTCTCCTTCGCCGTGTGCGCCGTTTAAGCGCAGGTGGACTTTGAGTCACCATGCATCTGCACAAGAATGTAACCTGGCTTTGAAGAAGTTGGGCTGAATTGACTGTGTAATGACGATCTAACAGTAATACCAAGAGCAAACCTGGGCAAAAATACAGCCCGCGGGCCACATGCGGCCCATTATGATTTTCAATCCGGCTCGCCGGACGTTCTGCATAACCCACTACTACCGACCACGCAGTCTGACAGTTTATACATCAATGATGAAATCTTAACATTGCAAGACATGCCAATACGGCCGGGTTAACTTATAAAGTGCAATTTTAAATTTCCCGGGAAATTTCCGGCTGAAAACGTCTATGTATGATGACGTTTGCGCGTGACGTCGATGGTTGAAGCGGAAGTATTCGGACACATTGTATCACAATACAAACAGCTCTGTTTTCATCGCAAAATTCCACAGTATTCTGGACATCTGTGTTGGTGAATCTTTTGTAATTTGTTTAATGAACAATGGAGACTGCAAAGAAGAAAGCTGTAGGTGGGATCGGTGTATTAGCGGCTGGCTGCAGCAACACAACCAGGAGGACTTTGAGTTGGATAGCAGACGCGCTATCCGACGCTAGCCGCCGAACGCATCGATGATCGGGTGAAGTCCTTCGTCGCGCCGTCGATCGTTGGAACGCAGGTGAGCACGGGTGTTGGTGAGCAGATGAGGGCTGGCGTAGGTGGAGCGCTAATGTTTTTGTCATAGCTCTGACGAGGTCCCGTAGCTAAGTTAGCTTCAATGGCGTCGTTAGCAACAGCATTGCTAGGCTTCGACAGGCGGCACAGCATTAACCGTGTGGTTACAGGTCCAGTGTTTGGTTTGGTGTCTCCTGATAGTAGTATTGTTGATCTTCTGTCTATCCTTCCAGTCAGGGGTTTATTTCTTTTGTTTCTATCTGCATTTAAGCACGATGCTATCATGTTAGCTCCGTAGCTAAAGTGCTTCACCGATGTATTGTCGTGGAGATAAAAGTCACTGTGAATGTCCATTTCGCGTTCTCGACTCTCATTTTCAAGAGGATATAGTATCCGAGATGGTTTAAAATACCAATCCGTGATCCACAATAGAAAAAGGAGAAAGTGTGGAATCCAATGAGCCCTTTTACCTAAGTTACGGTCAGAGCGAAAAAAGATACGTCCTGCACTGCACTCTAGTCCTTCACTCTCACGTTCCTCATCCACGAATCTTTCATCCTCGCTCAAATTAATGGGGTAATCGTCGCTTTCTCGGTCCGAATCGCTCTCGCTGCTGGTGTAAACAATGGGGAAATGTGAGGAGCCCTTCAACCTGCGACGTCACGCTACTTCCGGTATAGGCAAGGCTTTTTATATCAGCGACCAAAAGTTGCGAACTTTATCGTCGATGTTCTCTACAAAATCCTTTCAGCAAAAATATGGCAATATCGCAAAATGATCAAGTATGACACATAGAATGGATCTGCTATCCCCGTTTAAATAAAAAAAATTCATTTCAGTAGGCCTTTAACATCAAAACTGTAGCCGTCATTATGATGTGCAGTGCTGTTTTTAAATGACTGTAAGTCCTGAACTATAGAAAGTATTTCAATGGTCAAAATCTGCACTTTTGGGTGTTATAGGAGTTATTACGGTAATCTACGTCACAGCAGCTCAGACGACGAACAAACCAGAGTGGGCGGGGTTTGTGTTCAGAGCAGCCAGCCTGAAACGCATGTGTCAGGAACAGATGCGGAAGCACATTTGTACAACAAATGTCTGCATAAAAGTGATAATATGTAATATTGTAGGTGTTTATTACCCTTTGCAGTCATATTTTGCTGTTTTTTGCTGTGTTTTGCTTGATTGTAAAATATACAAAACTATCGAGGAGGTGGTCTGAGAAGTAAAAGAGGAGCGATGTTTTTATGTTGTTAATATTCAGTGTTTTATTGTTCATAGTTAATATTGTAAATCCCACTTTCTTTATTTTCAAGTACATTTTGGGAGTCCCATTCAGTAAAAAAGTGTAAAATTCCATTCCGTTTTTTTTTAGGTGGTCTGTCATAACTTTTTTAGAACTCTATCGGACATTGTGACTTTTGGTATTAGTGTACCTGAAAAAAAGGGACCCAAACATACATACTGTAAAGCAGATTTTTACAGCTTAATGTGTATATATACTTTATACACACATACACATTGGCCCCCCCAGACACTTTTTTTTTCTCTCAATGTGGCCCCCCTGAGTCAAAATATTTTCCCTGCTCTGACCAAGAGCATGTTTATGAGTGCCAAGCGTGTGAGAAATCTTTCATCTCCCTCACTTGGTTGAGGTAGGAGGCTGTAAAACTCTCGCTTTTGAAGTTGTATGGGAAGAAAAAAAATCTCCTTTTCTCATTGACGGACAGGTGTTGTTTTTTTAAAGGCTTTGCTACACATCTTAAAACAAAGCCTGAATTCTGCCATTAATCTAGTCAGCTGTACATATGGGAGCTATAGGTTTTGATTATTTTCAGTTAACTTAGCAGGGGTGTGGGCCAATTTCGGCCCACAGCTCCTTTTTTATTGGCCCTCGGTAGACCGTAAACATTTAATGAATTAATTATTAACAAGATGTTATTAGCAATGCGGTCAAATCAATCACACTTTTGACTAGGGGAGTCAAAAAAAAATTTCATCAGCCACTAAGGCAAATCATATTGTTGATGTACAGACTTACTTTGGAAAAAAATAGTTTGGGATACTTCCCTTGTTGCCTTATTTGTATTTGACTTTATCAAGTGTTTGGGTAGAATTTTATTAAACAAAACCAGTATTCTCTTTCGTAATATAGAAATGTATCACATCTGTTTATGTATTTTATGGAGGAATGTAGTAAATCATAGAAGTGGCACCCAATGTTATTAAAAAGTATTGATTTTGAATTGATACCTGTTTTAAATCGATTTTTTTTGACCGACTTGAACCATTTAATACTAAAAAATAAATTAAATAAACTCAACAAATAATACATTAAAATTGATCAGCAACTTTAGCTCAGGATGACAATATAAAAGACAATATAACCTACAAAACAAAAATGATTAAAACAATTTGTGCTGCTTTTTTTTAAATCAAAATGATGAAGTCAGGATTACCGGCTACAATGAGTACGTTTAGTAGGGCAACGCTTATTACAGACGGGTTTAAAGCATGATAATGATAAAGCAAGTTCCCCAAGGTCAAACCCCCCCAGTGGTTCTCAAACAAGTGGTGCGCCAAAGAATCACTACATTAAAGTACAGTGTTACTGTTCAAACTGTGTGAAATGTTATAGTGACCAAAAATATTAAATATACTTAATTAACAATTCTGCCTTGTTTTTAATGAATACTTACGCTTATTACGCTACTGTATTTTAAAGTTGGTCATTATGGGGGTATTCGGAGAACCAAGTGTTTCCTAAAGTTGTACTTAGTGAAAAAACGTTCGAGAACCACTGAGACATGGTATCTATTACGTTGGACAAGTGCAGAATTACAGTGTATATGTAAAAAAAACAAGTGCACAAAAGCGCTTCTTGGAGACACAAGATGCTGTTTTAAAGCTACAGACTATGAATATTTGGATGTCCCACGATTCGATTCAATATCGATTCTTGGGGTCACGATTCGATTCAAAATCGATTTTTTTTTTCAATTCAACACAATTCTCGATTCAAAAACGATTTTTTTCCTGATTCAAAAGGATTCTCTATTCATTCAATACATAGGATTTCAGCAGGATCTACCCCAGTCTGCTGACATGCAAGCATAGTAGTAGATAATTGTAAAAAGCTTTTATAATTGTAAAGGACAATGTTTTATCAACTGATTGCAATAATGTAAATTTGTTTTAACTATTAAATGAACCAAAAATATGACTTATTTTATATTTGTGAAAATATTGGACACAGTGTGTTGTCAAGCTTATGAGATGCGATGCAAGTGTAAGCCACTGTGACACTATTGTTCTTTTTTTTTCTTTTTTATATATGTCTAATGATAATGTCAATGAGGGATTTTTAATCACTGCTATGTTGAAATTCTAACTAATATTGATACTGTTGTTGATAATATTCATTTTTGTTTCACTACTTTTGGTTTGTTCTGTGTCGTGTTTGTGTCTCCTCTCAATTGCTCTGTTTATTGCAGTTCTGAGTGTTGCTGGGTCGGGTTTGGTTTTGGAATTGGATTGCATTGTTGTGGTATTGCTGAGTATTGTTTTGTTGGATTGATTGATTTAAAAAAAATAAAAAATAAAAACTTTAATAATAAAAAATAAAAAATCAATTTTTTAAAAGTGAGAATCGATTCTGAATCGTACAACGTGACAATCGCGATTCGAATTCGAATCGATTTTTTCCCACACCCCTACTACAGACACACTAAACAAAATGTTCCGGTAGGCTTTACTAAAAGCACTTTTAACTCTTTCAATTCCAGCATTGAGGCTAGATTTCAAAGAACACACTTCTATTACTATTGTGAGACTTACCGTATTTTTTCAACCAGAGGGCGCACCAGATTACAAGGCGCGCTGCCGATGAGCGGGCCTATAATATTATAAGGCGCATCAAAGGAGTCATATTATGATTTTTTTCTAAATTTAAAACATTTCCTTGTGGTGCACATAACACGTAATGGTGGTTCCTTGGTCAAAATGTTGCATAGATTATGTTTTACAGATTATCTTCAAGCCGCTTTCTGACAGTCGCTTCAGGATGCGCCGTTTTGTGGGCGGTCTTATTTACGTGGCTCACCTTCGACAGCGTCTTTTCTCCGTCATCTTTGTTGTAGCGGTGTAGCGTGCAAGGACGGGAGTGGAAGAAGTGTCAAAAGATGGAGCTAACTGTTTTAATGACATTCAGACTTTACTTAAATCAATAACGGAGCAGCATCTCCTCATCCGTGGCTCACTAGTGCAACAACGCCGGAAATGTGTCCCGTGAAAAGCCATCCGACCGGAACTCTCTAATAACTTATGTTCCTTGGGTGAATAATACAAACTCACTACACTGGTAGTTTTTAGTGCTTCCATAGCGAGATATAAATTAGTACTTTACACTACTTTGTATTAGAAATGGCAACAGCAGAGGGTGAATATCCCATAACAAGAAGATAGTGAAAAAGAAGAAGCTTATCGACGACGGCATCGGCACGGACTACAGTGGCGGACGTGCGCAAATTTCCAGGACTTATGCAGATCTCAAATACACATCAGCAGGTACCAGAAGGTAAGAAAAGTTGGTTTTGCATAATATTGTGATACAAAACGCCAGATAATATGTCTGCTAATGGGTGCTATTTTGCGGTCCTTATACACACACCATAGTAATACTTGTATCTCTGACTACGGTAGCCGTAATGGGCCGACAACCCATCAAGCGGTGTGGCTTCAAAGTCATACTAAAACATTTTGACAGATGTTTGAGTGCCGTGTGTAATGTTCTTTATTTTCAATGGAATATTTAAAGTTTTGGTGTTGTTTACTTGTGTCATATTGCAGTCTACACATATCTCTTATGTGTGACTACCATCTACTGGTCACACTTATCATTAACCATGTACCAAATAAAATTGTTTCGAGGTCGGTAAGCACAACTAGAATTATTCCGTACATTAGGCATACCGGGTTATAGGGCGCACTGTCGATTTTTGAGAAAATGAAAGGATTTTAAGTGTGCTTTATAGTCCGAAAAATACTGTATTTAGAATAGCTGAAACGTACTATGAGGCCGTTAAAACTAGAAAAGCAATACAGAAAGTATGGAGAAGTTGTCAAACTTGTCTCACCTTGAGCTCTCGCAGACTGTGTGGGCATCACCGGAACGCGAACTTGTCCACCTACTGGGCCGGTGGTTTTCATACCCTGAAGCAAGACGGAGAGACAGCTGTCACTCACAAAAGTCATTACTGGAGGAAACATGAAACAACATGGTTAAAAAGTACTGCCGTGTGAATTTAACCCACTTGAATGCAGGGGTGTTTTTTTGTTCTCCTGCAGAATACCAGGCATTTATTAAAAGTCCACCTGTTATTCTTGGTTAAAAAAAAGGAGCCCGTCTATTTGAGAAGTGGCGCTTATTTGTTTCGAGTGACTGACACGCATGATTCATGTGGCGGGGCGTCTATTCTAGCACCAGAAGGGCACTAATTGAGAAATTAGTGTGATTTCAGTGTTTCCCATAAACTGCCAAGATACCTGGCTATGGGCGTGGCTATGGGCGTTGTCACCATGACATCATCGAGTAATTTGCATAATGTACTACAATGATATGATTTTCTCTAACAAGGCTCAAAAAATGTATACTTACTAATTAATAATAACAGTTTTGTTTTAAATGTCCATCCATCCATCCATTTTACAATATAATTACAACACTTTATGTACATATTTATATACAGATTTGAACAATAAGTTATTCACTGAAATATATTTATTAATTGTGGTTCTTACAAAAAATATATCTTATAAAATATAAAAGCTAAAATGTCTCTTAAAGCTCTGCCCCTTTAATTAGTGCGTACTAAATAATTTAACTTTAGCCTTCTACTACAACCATATTATTTACCAGCAACATAAAGTGAAACAGAGGCAGAGGTGTCCTGCCACAGTCAGTAACAAATAAACAGAAAACAGTAGTGGTCAAATACAAATAAGGCAACAAGAGAAGTATCCTACACTTCTCTTTTGTAAAGTAAATCTGAACAGCCTATATGGGCATCTACACCAACTATATGATTTGCCTGAGAAGCTGGACAGGACAAAAAAAAATTTTAAAAAATGTTAAATTTGTGGCGGACGTAATTCTTTCGTGGCGGGCCGCCACAAATAAATGAATGTGTGGGAAACACTGGATTTAACACGGTAGTGTCTTTGGAGTTCAAACTGTGTTTGAACGTCAATGAGAAGTTCTAGTGTTGATTTGGAATAAATCTTAGCCGACAAGTCAGCATTTACAGTGGTAACTCCATTTTCTGAAAGGCTTGCAACGACAAATAATATGAAAGTAACAAGAAATCCAGTGTGCAAAAACGTAGAAGAAGCTGGGCAGTGAACCAGGGGGCCGCGCTGGGCTATTAGAGTCACTTCCTTCCTGTGTAGCCGCCACAGGTCGGGCCTGGGGCTCAGCATTCATTCCTTACCAGTTTGCTTCTTGCTGCATATTTTTTTTGCCTTGTTTTCCGTTCCCTGACACATGCTATATTATTGTTCAAGGGGTGAGGGGGAAAAAAAAGGGAAAAAAAGCAAGACAAAGCCCCCCCCCAGATGCACTGCAGGGCCCTGCACGAGTGGAAGGAATTCATTGGGCACAGACAGCAGACACCTCTGGCCACTCAGCGACACACTTTAGGGAACAAAATAACACAGGTGGAAAGTTTGGAAATGATTGTAAAACAATTTGTAGATGCTTGAAATGGCACTTTTGACTTCACTAGAAAAACTCACAATCAGTCACAAGTATAGTAATTTTTTCAGTGAGACATAAGAGCTTGTTTTTAGGCAATAGGTCTTCTGAGGAAAAAAATACTACTCACAAGTTTGTTGTAAGACAGGGGTGTCCCAAGTGCGGCCCCACGGCACATTCAAAAAATACAATGAAAAAAAAAAAAAACATAAAAAGTGGTATAAAAGAGCAAACAGGTGAAATGTGCATTATTTACTCTAATAACACAAAGCTGCCATGCAGGCTGTTTCTTTCTTTAAAAAATAATAATGAATCAAAATCAATGTCATTATGAATTATTGACCTATTCAAGGCTCCATTTACTTCACATTAAATATTCCACTTTGAGATATTTTGGGGGGGAAATGTTGCATATTTTTTGGTTGCCTTTTAAAAAACATAGTTTTTTAAAGAAGGGCCTAAAACGAACAAACAAAAAACATAAACAACAATAAAACTTATAAGTGACGGATAGATCTGAAGTTGACCTTGAGACTATTGTGGTAAAAGTTAAAAAAAATGTTGGATTAATTTTTTTAAACTTTACTGAGCAGTACCCTTTTGGATCCCCAATAATTTTAGTGGGACTTTTTTTTTTTTTAAGTGTCATTGCTAAAAAAATAGTGAATTAAAATCAATGTTGTTATTAGTTATTGACCTTTTTAAGACTCCAATTATTATATAATCTCAAATATTCCACTTTAAATTTTTATTGGGGGAAAATATTGCATATTTTGTGTTTTTTTCCATAAAAAAACACGGTTTTCCTTGACAATAATGGCATACAACTTAAATCTTTAAAAGCGTTATATTGACAGATAGACCTAATGTTGATCTAGAGATTTAAACCTTGAATAATAATAATAATAATAATACTAAATAATGACACATTTGTAATATTTTTTTTGACCAAAACCTTTTGGGGTCCCCGGGATCAACTCTAAGTGGAGGCCTAAATGTATCTTTTTTATACATATATTGTATTGGTTTTTAAAATAAAAAATATAAAAATGGCCCCCGCTTGCTTTGATTTTTCAGTGTGCGGTCCTCAGTGGAAAAAGTTTGGACACCCCTGTAATAAGACATAAAACCTCACAACACCAGTAAGTTAATCGCACAAGTTTTAATTGCTAATTTCAAGATCACTTAAGTTTTTAAAAGCTGTCTTATTTCAAAAACTCTTACCAAGAAAATTTTGACTCGTTCCATTGGCAGATTTTTTTTTGCTCAATACAAGCAAAAATAACTTTTTTAAGAGGAACATTTTTTCAAGTCTTTATCTTATTGTACAGTAGAACCTCAATTAACACACACCCCTATTTGCAAACTTCCAATTTACGAACTTTCAAATCGTGCCGAATACGCCTCTGCGAACTAACCATGTCGCTGCGTACAAACGCTCCATTTTGTGTCCTGCTGGAAGCCATTTTCTGCTTGCTCGTATTAAAGAGCTTCAGGGTGCCGGCTTCGTCCAACAGAGAGTTTTTAATTGTGAT
Organism: Entelurus aequoreus; assembly: GCF_033978785.1. Taxonomy (NCBI): domain Eukaryota; kingdom Metazoa; phylum Chordata; class Actinopteri; order Syngnathiformes; family Syngnathidae; genus Entelurus; species Entelurus aequoreus. The sequence continues at coordinate 18,114,777 of NC_084732.1, forward strand.
GAGAATGGACTTTTCTGAAATAAATGCTAAAGTGGACTTTATTCTCAGAGGAGAACACTAACTCTCTTTCAGCGGCGCCTCTTCCAAACCACCCTGGCCTCTCCCTTCTCTCCCTCAATCTGCTTGTTTCGCTCCTCTCATTAGGAGAAGCTCGCGAAATGACTTTTGCTAATAGTATACTGGAAGTGGATTTTATTTTTTTAAATGTTTATTATTGTAGCAATATGATTGTTAAAGTTAAGGATTTTGGTGATTTCTGATCGTTTGTAAGGGCACCAAAGGGACTTCTGTGTGTGCGTGCTTGCTAGCAGAGCAGCACATACAGGTCTATTCAGCTTATTGTTGTTGTTATTTTAGATTGTTAGTAGGGATGTCCGATAATTTCGGCAGTCCGATATTATCGGCCGATAAATGCTTTAAAATGTAATATCGGAAATTAACGGTATCGGTTTCAAAATTATCGGTATCGGTTTCAAAAAGTAAAATGTATGACTTTTTAAAACGCCGCTGTGTACACGGACGTAGGGAGAAGTACAGAGCGCCAATAAACCTTAAAGGCACTGCCTTTGCGTGCCGGCCCAGTCACATAATATCTACGACTTTTCACACACACAAGTGAATGCAAGGCATACTTGGTCAACAGCCATACAGGTCACACTGAGGGTGGCCGTATAAACAACTTTAACACTGTTACAAATATGCGCCACACTGTGAACCCACACCAAACAAGAATGACAAACACACTTTGGGAGAACATCCGCACCGTAACACAACATAAACACAACAGAACAAATACCCAGAACCCCTTGCAGCACTAACTCTTCCGGGACGCTACAATATACACCCCCGCTACTCCCTACCGTTACCCCGCCCCACCTAACCCCGCCCACCTCAACCTCCTCATGCTCTCTCAGGGAGAGTTTGTCCCAAATTCCAAGCTGCTGTTTTGAGGCATGTTAAAAAAAATAATGCACTTGGTGACTTCAATAATAAATATGGCAGTGCCGTGTTGGCATTTTGTTCCATAACTTGAGTTGATTTATTTTGGAAAACCTTGTTACATTGTTTAATGCATCCAGCGGGGCATCACAACAAAATTAGGCATAATAATGTGTAAGTTCTACGACTGTATATATCGGTATCGGTTGATATCGGAATCGGTAATTAAGAGTTGGACAATATCGGAATATCGGACATCGGCAAAAAAGCCATTATCGGACATCTCTAATTGTAAGTCAATAGATAATTGATTCATCACTTCTATGTTATGTTTGTTTGATGTACAGTACTGTATAGCACTATATATTGTGTTCAAAGTGTACAAATCTTAACTAAAATACCGACTTTTGTCGAAGCTGGAAGGCATTATTTGTATTTACATTGTTTCTTAAAGAGAAATGTGCTTCAATATAGAATTTACGAACCGTGTTCAAGAACCAATCCAGTTCGTAAATCGAGGTTCCACTATAGTTACTTTTGGTAATAATTCTATACAGTACTTGATTAATGTGAAAGATGTTAGTACAGAAAATACTTTGATTTGTGATTATTTGAATAAACACTCCACAAAAAATAAACGCCACCCAACCCCGCCCAAAAAAAAAACATCTACTTTTTTGCACCCTCAGGATATTGTAAAAATATCTAGGTGTCTGTAATTTCTGTACCACTGTACTTAAGTGTTTTTGCCCCATCGATGAGGGCTATGAAATTGCCAAGACGCACGATACAATCAACTGCTTGTGCATGCGTAATAAGTACCTATTAAGTATTAACACGTTTTAGAGCACAACAAAAGACTCGACAGCAAACACTGAACTGACTAGCCAACGCACAATAAACTATACACTACTGAAATCTAATGTATTGGTTTTCACTGCAAAAACTGAAATATAAGTAAGATTAAATATCTCAAATAAGGGTGATATTTGCTTATTTTCTGTCTGATAAGATAATTCTTCTCACTAAGCAGATTTTATGTTAGAGTTAGAGTGTTTTACTTGTTTTAAGTGTTTTGGTCCTAAATGATCTCAGTAAGATATTACAGCTTGTAGCTGAGATTTTATGACCTATATTGAGTAAAACATGCTTGGAACTAGAATATCAACTGTTGCAAAGCTGTGTCATCAACACTCACAAGTATAAAACTACTTTTTCAAAGTAATAATTTCTTATTTCAAGCATGAAAAAAAAATCATGACTTTGACACAACCGTGTCTCATAATTAAAACAGATGACAGCCTAATGGACTTTGCTGTTTTATTTTCAATGAAACAATAGAAAACACATTGTACAGTTGGCACAGTACAGTAAACTGACAGTTAATATTTAAACATTTAACATGTGACATTTCTAACAATTTTGAACAGAAATAGTTCATGCACATTCAGATGAATTCTTCAAAATTACAATTAAATTTTTTTTTGCCGGGGGCCGTGCTGTTTATATGCGCACTAATTGACTGAAAGAGCACGCACTTGGCGCGATGATGTCATGTTATCGATGGAAAAATGCATTTTTAGACGATATGATTTGCCTGGGCGGCTAGGAAACCCCGAGAGTAACAAGCGGTTGCCTTGTTGCCTTTCCATTAAGAACAATAAATTAGTTTTTAGTATAAGTTTGCTGGTTTCAAGAAATGCAATGCCAAGCGCATATCATTATGTCACGATAATGGCACCAGCATTTATTTCATTTAAGAATATTTTTCAACATATTGAGCAAAAAGGTCTCTTATTTTTTTTCTACCAAGAAAAGTGCACTTGTTATTAGTGAGAATATACTTATTTTAAGGTATTTTGGTGTTCATAGAGGTTAGCTAATTTGACTTCTTTTGGAAAGTCTTGACAAGCCAAATGTTCTTGTTCTATTGGCAGATAATTTTGCTTAGTTCAAATAAAATACCCCTAATTTTTGTATTTTTTTTTTTCTTGTTTTTGAACACTGACTTTTTGCAGTGTTGCAACTGTAATTGAGACTCAGAAATGAGATAATGAAACAAGATATAATAACTGGACATCAGTTATCATAATCAGCTCATTTTTGCAGTGAAAATAATATTTTATTATCAAAAACAATATTTATTAAGACACACGAAAGTACTGAATATTCCAACTATTGCCAGGTACCTGGAATTGGAACCGTATCGGTTCAAATGTGAACAGTACCCATCCCTGCTAGTACTGGCTGACATTTGCAAAACTGAACTTTGTTATTAAACTCCAGTTCTTATTTTGTAATTTGTATTGGTATTATGTAGTATAGTAAAGGACAGTAGTATACCATAAATTCTGGACTGTAATCCGCTCGTTTTTTCCTACGCTTTGAACCATGCAGTTTATAAAACGGTGCGGCTAAATAATGAATATTCCTTCGCTGACGGCCATGATGCAAATAGTTTAAGAAGTAGCTAAAACACTGCCGACTACGGATGGACGTTCCCCGTTAGCTAGCTAGCCGTGTCTTAAAGCACCTCTTCCTGAGGGTGTTTCAGTGTTATAGCTTCACCTTTATCTTTAGTTTTTAGGCCAAAATGCGTCTGTTCTCCCTTTTCTGTCTACACACATTGTCTGCTTGTAAGTACACCGTGATTGTGCGCTGCCGAACATGCTCCTCTTCTCACAAAACCAGCAATGTCTTGACGTGACGACGCACAGACGTCATGCCTGGGAACCGTTACTTTTCAAACAGAGTATAGCAGAGCTGCGGACCTGCAGCGAAGCGGGGTGTGCCAGGACCGGCTTCGAGATCAGCGACAGGTGCGTAGATGACCCAGCTGTGAGTGTTTGTCTGATCACCTGTCGCTCTGTTAAAGGCAGCAGTCGGGAAGGAGAAGGGAGAGTGGTTGATGGTGGAGAACGAGCACGAGCGAGAGAGAGACAGAGACGCCAGAAACCCTATGGCTGAAAAGCAACGGAACGAACATTTAATGAAAAATAAATCCCTTTTCAGAATTATGAACAAAGCTGTCATGTCCGTCCTTGGTGGTCCAAAGAACCAAAAGGAGCAAGACCTCCACAGTATTGTTTCAGTATTGTAAATTCATCAAAATGTCACCGTGGACTTTTTGAGCCTGTTTAGCTGATTGGAGAGCTAGCTTTCACAGCGAGTGTGTCCATGAGGATGACTTCTGTTTTGTTTGATCAGCCGTTTTACAGACACCGTTTGGAAACAATTAAGCTATGTAAATAAACATTTACAAAATATTTCTGTGCAAATAGTTAATTTCACAACATATATATATCTGCGGCTTATGCTCCGGTGCGGCTAAAATATGAAAACATATTTTTTCTCTTTGGAAATTTAGTGGGTGTGGCTTATATATCGGTGCGCTCTATAGTCCGGAAAACAAGGTAGTTTCTTCATATTTCTGGGCTGTAGTTTCCATTCAATTCAAATATGTAAAATTGCATTCAGAGTATACTGCACTGACTTGGGAGTCAAGTGTCTTCCATCCTACCCTAAGAAAATGCTTACAGTGGTTGCAAAAAAGCGGATTTTATTTGGCCTGATTCAACAAACTGTTGGCGAGCCAGAGGCCTTCATTTACTAATGTTTTGTGTGATAGCTTATGTTGTGTATTTGCGTTGGTGTGTATGTGAAAGAGTGTGAGTTAGAGAAAAGGCAAAGAGAACGAGAGAGCGAGAGGGACCAGAGGCATGTTCTGGACATAGACTGCGGCCGCCACATTGCTTTAAAATTGACCCGGGGCTGACCTAGTTACCTCGCTTCACCCTCCGCTGGTTAATGGAGAGAGGGAGGAAGATGGGCGAGTGATGCAGGGGACAATACACTCCCAGTGTGTGTGTGTGTGTGTGTGTGCAGAGAAAGGAAAATTGGAGAAAGACGGAAGAGCACCCTGTGGCTCTCTAGTACTCATCTGCCTGGAGTAGACCAGTCTGACCTCACCTGACCCATCCGCCCCACACCCAGACGCCTGTGCAATTGCATAATGAGCATGTGCACGTACTCACACACCCGTGGTTATGTGCTGGTGTGAGTTGAATGAAGTATAAAAAAAACATGGCTGGTTTACTTCACTCGCCGCTGCAGGTTAGCTCATAAACTTTCAGACTTAGACAGTGCAGTAAAGGTCAATTGGCAGAAATGCTCCTTTCCATAGTAGACTCAGAACCTTTGCTCAATGCTGTTTTTTTTCTTGTCCCAAAACTGCTTTTAATGGATAGGTTTTGTCCCAATGCTGTTGTTTTTTTCTTCTTCCAATGCAGTTTTTTCATCTAATACTGTACGTTTTTTTTATACAAACATTTCCGTTCCAATGCTTTTTTCAAATATTTTTTCTTTTTGTCCCAATGGTGTAGTTTTTTTCTCGTCCCAAAGCAGTTTTTTTTAATTTTCTTATCTAATACTGTACATTTTTTTATAAAAACATTTCTGTTCCAATACTTCTTTTAAATTATTTTTCTTTTTGTCCCAATGGTGTAGTTTTTTATTAATATTTATTTATTGTCCCAATGCTGTTTTAATTTTTTGTTTCTTCTTGTCCTAATACTTTTTTTCCTTTCTTCTGGCATGTATATATATATTTTTTTTATTATTGTCCCACTGCTGTTTTTTTCTAGTCCCAATGCTGTTTTTAATTACTATTTTTGTCTTGTCCCAATGCTTTTTTTTAATGTATTTGTTTATTTTGCCAATGTTGTTTTTATCTAAATTGATTCATTGTCCTAAAACTGTTTTTAATGGATAGGTTTTGTCCCAATGCTGTTGTTTTTTTCTTCTTCCAATGCAGTTTTTTCATCTAATACTGTACGTTTTTTTTTATACAAACATTTCTGTTCCAATGCTTTTTTCAAAAAAAAATTCTTTTTGTCCCAATGGTGTAGTTTTTTTCTTGTCCCAAAGCAGTTTTTTTTAAATTTTCTTATCTAATACTGTACATTTTTTTATAAAAACATTTCTGTTCCAATACTTCTTTTAAATTATTTTTCTTTTTGTCCCAATGGTGTAGTTTTTTATTAATATTTATTTATTGTCCCAATGCTGTTTTTAATTACTATTTTTGTCTTGTCCCAATGCTGTTTTTTAATGTATTTGTTTATTTTGCCAGTGCTGTTTTTATCTATTTTTTCCTTGTCCCAAAACTGTTTTTTAATGGATAGGTTTGTTTTTTTCTTCTTCCAATGCAGTTTTTTCATCTAATACTGTATGTTTGTTTTTTTTATACAAACATTTCTGTTCCAATGGTTTTTTCAATCATTTTTTCTTTTTGTCCCAATGGTGTAGTTTTTTTCTTGTCCCAATGCAGTTTTTTTAATGTTCTTATCTAATACTGTACATTTTTTTAAAGAAACATTTGTGTTCCAATATTTCTTTTAAATTATTTTTCTTTTTGTCCCAATGATGTAGTTTTTTGTTATTATTTATTTATTGTCCCAATGCTGTTTTTAATTTATTTTTTTCTTGTCCCAATACTTTTTTTCCTTTCTTCTGGCATGTATATTTTGTTTTGTTTTTTTAATTGTCCCACTGCTGTTTTTTTCTAGTCCCAATGCTGTTTTTAATTACTATTTTTGTCTTGTCCCAATGCTGTTTTTTAATGTATTTGTTTATTTTGCCAATACTGTTTTTATCTATTTTTTCCTTGTCCCAAAACCGTTTTTTAATGGAAAGGTTTTGTCCCAATGCTGTTGTTTTTTTCTTCTTCCAATGCAGTTTTTTCATCTAATACTGTACGTTTTTTTTTTATACAAACATTTCTGTTCCAATGCTTTTTTCAATTATTTTTTCTTTTTGTCCCAATGGTGTTGTTTTTTTCTTCTTCCAATGCAGTTTTTTCATCTAATACTGTACGTTTTTTTTTTTATAAAAACATTTCTGTTCCAATACTTATTTTAAATTATTTTTCTTTTTGTCCCAATGGTGTAGTTTTTTATTAATATTTATTTATTGTCCCAATGCTGTTTTTAATTACTATTTTTGTCTTGTCCCAATGCTGTTTTTTAATGTATGTGTTTATTTTGCCAGTGCTGTTTTTATCTATTTTTTCCTTGTCCCAAAACTGTTTTTTAATGGATAGGTTTTGTCCCAATGCTGTTGTTTTTTTCTTCTTCCAATGCAGTTTTTTCATCTAATACTGTATGTTTGTTTTTTTTATACAAACATTTCTGTTCCAATGGTTTTTTCAATCATTTTTTCTTTTTGTCCCAATGGTGTAGTTTTTTTCTTGTCCCAATGCAGTTTTTTTAATGTTCTTATCTAATACTGTACATTTTTTTTATAAAAACATTTCTGTTCCAATACTTCTTTTAAATTATTTTTCTTTTTGTCCCAATGGTGTAGTTTTTTATTAATATTTATTTATTGTCCCAATGCTGTTTTTAATGTATTTTTTTTCTTGGCCCAATACTTTTTTTCCTTTCTTCTAGCATGTATATTTTGTTTTGTTTTTATTATTGTCCCACTGCTGTTTTTTTCTAGTCCCAATGCTGTTTTTAATTACTATTTTTGTCTTGTCCCAATGCTGTTTTTTAATGTATTTGTTTATTTTGCCAATACTGTTTTTATCTATTTTTTCCTTGTCCCAAAACTGTTTTTTAATGGATAGGTTTTCTCCCAATGCTGTTGTTTTTTTCTTCTTCCAATGCAGTTTTTTCATCAAATACTGTTTGTTTTTTTATAAAAAAAATTCTGTTCCAATATTTCTTTTAAATTATTTTTCTTTTTGTCCCAATGGTGTAGTTTTTTATTATTATTTATTTATTGTCCCAATACTTTTTTTTCCTTTCTTCTGGCATGTATGTTTTGTCTTGTTTTTATTATTGCCCCACTGCTGTTTTTTTTCTGGTCCCAATGCTGTTTTTAATTACTATTTTTGTCTTGTCCCAATGCTATTTTTTAATGTATTTGTTTATTTTGCCAATGCTATTTTTATCAACTTTTTCCTTGTCCCAAAACAGTTTTTGATGGATAGGTTTTGTCCCAATGCAGTTTTTTTTATCTAATACTGTACGGGTTTTTTATACAAACATTTATGTTCAAATGCTTTTTTTAATTATTTTTTCTTTTTGTCCCAATTGTGTAGTTTTTTTCTTGTCCCAATGCAGTTTTTTCAATTTTCTTATCTAATACTGTACATGTGTTTTAATAAAAACATTTCTGTTCCAAAACTTCTTTTAAATCTTTTTGTCCCAATGGTGTAATTTTTTTGTAGTTTTTTTTTTATTGTCCCAATGCTGTTTATTAATTTATTTTTTTTCTTGTCCTAATACTTTTTTTTCCCTTTCTTGTCGCATGTATGTTTTGTTTTTATTATTGTCCCACTGCTGGATTTTTTGTAGTCCCAATGCTGTTTTTAATTATTATTTTTGTCTTGTCCCAAAGCTGTTTTTTATATATTTTTTCTTTTGCCAATGCTGTTTTTTATAAAAATGTTTCCTTGTCCCAATACTGTTGTTGAAAATAAATTATTTTACTCACGATGTTTGTTTTAATTATATTTTTCCTTGTCCCCAATTACGCATGTAGCCTGAGTACCGGTATTTTTGGTACCGGTTCCTAATTGGGTCGGTCCAAGAGATAAGATTCTGTACAAATGATACGGCTAGCGGTATTTTTTTTAACCAGCTGATCGCCGTAATTATGACAGGCTTGTCACTTTCACTTCAAAGGCCGCTGCTACGCATAAAAAAAAAAGTAGGATCTGACGATCAGCTTGGAATAAGGACAAATAAGGAAGCAACACCACACAAAAGTTTGTAGCACTACATTATTTCCTCCTCAAAAGTCCCTCAAAGTCACACAGGCTAATACGAGTGTCCGTTTGAAGTGAATGTGCTTTACTCGCTACCACGCTTTATCAACCATCATCGTAGTGATCCAGTAATCCACAGGCCAGTAGTAATTTACTCAAAAAAATGAAAAAACTAAGTAATATAATAATCCATAAAGTTGCTCTGAAGCAAGATGGCATCCGCTGGCAGGTCTCTAGTCGCCGTCTGACACCTTGATGCACACCCGCCTAACATGCTGATTGACTGTATCGATGTAATTACATAATTTATATGATAAAACAGGTACAAAGTCTGTGCTCTGCTGACATAAATGTTATTTCCAGCTGAGTGTAATTGGAATGAATAGAAACACAGTGTTGGAGCTGTGTGCCCTTTACAAGATGATGACATAACACCTTGAACTGCACACATAGTTGACTTGTTAAAGACTTAAAAAGCAGGTGTTGATAAAAAAAGACTTCCCTGCTGTGAGATGTTACATGATGTTGGTGGTGTACAACCACTTGTGCTAATAAAAATGGTGAAACAAAAATCATTTTTTTCACATTTTTATTTACACCAATTACATATACAAAAGTACCGAAAAGAGTACAGATGAATACTGGTATCGATAAGGAATATCAATATTGGTATCGATAAAATGATATACATCTCTAGTCCCAGAACTGTTTTTTCTTTTTCTGATGCTGTTTTTTATCACTTTTTTATCGCAATGCTGTTTTTTTGTTTTTTTACTTTTTATTCTTGTCTCAGTTTTTTCTCGTCCCACTGCTATTTTATTTTCTTGTCCAACTAATGTTTTTTTTCTTGTACCAATGCTGTTTTGGTCATTATTTTTTTCTGTTTTATATTTATTTTGTTTTCTTGTCCTAATGTTGTATCTTTATTTTTAAAAAGTCATATCCCAATGCTGGGTTTTTTTTCATTACAATTTGTTTTCGTCCCAATGCTGTTTTTATATTTTGGTCCCAATGCTTCTATGTTGTTTATTTTGTCGCAATGCTGTTTTTATGTCCCGATCCAGTTTTTTTTTTAAATAACAAGATTAAATGTCCCAATGCTGTTTTTGTATTCTTTTTCTTGACCTAATGCTGTTTTTATGTCTGAATCCAGTTGTTTTTAATAAAAATATTAAATGTCCTAATGCTGTTTGTTTTATTTGTTTTCTTGACCCAATGCTGTTTTTATGTATTTTTCTTGTCCCAATGCTGTTTTTTGTTTTGGTATTTTTTCCCCCCGCGACCCCAAAGGGAATAAGCGGTAGAAAATGGATGGATGGATGGTATTTTTTCCTTCTCCAAATGCTGTTTTTTTATGTCTCAATACAGGTTTTTTTTATTTAAAAAAAATATTGTCCCAATGCTGTTTTTGATTTGCTTTCTTGTTCAAGTGCTGTTTTTTAATGCTTTTTTCTTATTCCAATTCTGATTTTTTTTTTCTTGTCCCAATGTTGTTTTTTTCATGTATCAAGCCAGGTTTTTTTTCTTTAAAAAAAATATTGTGTGCCAATGCTGTTTTTTATAGTTTTTTTCTTGCCCCACTAGTTGTTTATTTTTTTTATTTTTTTTTTGTCCAATTCTGTATTTGTTTTTATTATTTTGGATTGCCTTCATTTTTTTTTATTTTTTTTTTACAGATATTGCTCTCCATGATAAAAAAATGGACTCAAGCCACGGCAACACAACATCACTCGGGGCAACACTCACTCGTGACAGCAGCATGTTACGTGATTCAATCAAAAATCAAAAACGCAAGAAAGATGGATGCACATGAAGAAAACAGAGAAAATTATTTTGCCAAAAAATAGAACTGTGAAAATATATTGACAAATAGGAGACTTATTATCTTTACCTAAAGAAGAGCATGCACTTGGTCACACTTCCTCCTCATGCTTTCTGTGAGATCCAGGAAGAAATGTGAGCCAGCTTGAAAAATGTCTCAACCATAGGTGCAGAAAAAGAGCCCATAATGTATAACTTCATTTGCGAAAAAAAACAAAACAGGTTTTCTCACTAAGAAGCCTTATATCATATATTTCATATCCTACCATTATGTAATAAAATCAAGCAGGCTATCAACATGTTGAATGTCAGAGTAGATTGCGCAGTGGTCAGTTAACACTTTAATGTGGTTCAAAGTATTTGGGTTCGAGTAGTGCCCCTTTAATCAATTTTTTATTTTTTCTATTGACGGTTTGTGATAAAAATAGATGAATAAAATTGCTTATTTTTAACAATTTTTTATGGAAATTTCCTATACTTTGAAATGCAAATGTTAACAGGCATATATAGTGCATTCGGAAAGTATTCACAGGGCAGCCTTATTCCAAAATAGAATAAAGTCATGTTTGTCCTCAAAATTCTACAGACAATACCCTATAATGACAATGTGAAAACAGGTTTTTAATTTTTCAAGTTTAAAAAAAATCACATGTACATAAGTATTCGCAACCTTTGCTCAATACTTTGTTGTTTTTTTTAATACGATGCCACAAGCTTGGCCCACCTATCTTTGGGCAGTGTCGCCCATTCCTCTATGCAGCACCTCTCAAGCGCCATCAGGTTGGATGGAAAGTGTTAGTTTTCCTCCTGGATGTCTCTGTGCATTGCTATATTCATCTTAGTCTAGTCAGAGAGGTGACCAAGAACCCGATGGTCACTCTGTCAGAGCTACAGCATTCCTCTGTGGAGATAGGAGAACTTTCCAGAAGGACAACCATCTCTGCAGCAAACCACTAATCACACCTGTATGGTAGAGTGGCCAGAAGGAAGCCATTTCTTAGTAATAAGGTTGCCAAAACGCACCTGAAAGACTCTAAAACCATGAGAAACAACATTCTCTGGTCTAATGAAACAAAGATTGAAGTCACCATGCCAATACCATCTCTGCAGTGAACCATGGTGGTGGCAGCATCATGCTGTGGGGATGTTTTTTCAGCGGCAGGACGTGGGAGACAAGCCAAGATAAAGGGAAAGATGAATGCAGCGATGTACAGAGATATCCTGGATGAAAACCCTTTCCATCCAACCTGATGGAGCTTGAAAGGGCCAAACTGCCCAAAGATAGGTGTGCCGAGCTTGTGGCATCGTATTCAAAAAGACTTGAGGCTGTAATTGCTGTCAGAGGTGCATCAACAAAGTATTAAGCAAAGGCTGTGAATAAATATGTACACTACCGTTCAAAAGTTTGGGGTCACCCAAACAATTTTGTGGAATAGCCTTCATGCCTAAGAACAAGAATAGACTGTCGAGTTTCAGATGAAAGTTCTCTTTTTCTGGCCATTTTGAGCGTTTAATTGACCCCACAAATGTGATGCTCCAGAAACTCAATCTGCTCAAAGGAAGGTCAGTTTTGTAGCTTTTGTAACAAGCTAAACTGTTTTCAGATGTGTGAACATGATTGCACAAGGGTTTTCTAATCATCAATTAGCCTTCTGAGCCAATGAGCAAACACATTGTACCATTAGAACACTGGAGTGATAGTTGCTGGAAATGGGCCTCTATACACCTATGTAGATATTGCACCAAAAACCAGACATTTGCAGCTAGAATAGTCATTTACCACATTAGCAATGTATAGAGCAGGGGTCACCAACCTTTTTGAAACCAAGAGCTACTTCTTGGGTACTGATTAATGCGAAGGGCTACCAGTTTGATACACACTTAAATAAATTGCCAGAAATAGCCAATTTGCTCAATTTACCTTTAACTCTGTTATTATTAATAATTAATGATATTTATCTTTGTGGAAACACTGATCATCTTAATGATTTTTCACAATAAATACATATAGAAACAGATAAATATCAATATGCAACACTTTATTTTTATATTTTATCTAAGTGCACATTTTTCAAATTGAACATTTTCAAATGATCACTTCTAAGACAGTCCTGTGAAATCACAATATCCCATTTTAACTAGCTAGCCACAAAAAAATTTTAACAAATCATGAATTACTTTGCACCATGTTTGTACAAATAATAACTCATGTAAAATACAAAAGTCAACTCTCAAATTTGTAAATAAATCATGTCACACTTTGAACTGGATACCAAATCTGTTATCTGTTTCTTTGTCAGTTAGTGAAGACCAAGTCTTTAAAATATTTTCTTGGATTTTCAATTTCTATTTGAGTTTTGTCTCTCTTAGAATTAAAAATGTCGAGCAAAGCGAGACCAGCTTGCTAGTAAATAAATAAAATTTAAAAAATAGAGGCAGCTCAATGGTGAGTGCTGCTATTTCAGCTATTTTTAGAACAGGCCAGTGGGCTACTCATTTGGTCCTTACGGGCTACCTGGTGCCCGCGGGCACCGCGTTGGTGACCCCTGGTATAGAGTGTATTTCTTTAAAGTTAAGACTAGCTTAAAGTTATCTTCATTGAAAAGTACAGTGCTTTTCCTTCAAACTTTTGAACGGTAGTGTAAATGTAATTTTTTGTGTTTTATTTTATTTTTTTTAATATATAAATTTGGTTTGGTTTCCATTTTTTTCGAAAGTGCATGCAATTACAAGCGATACATCATATAGTTCACATATTTACATTTATCTTTACGACTTGTTCAACAAGGAGTAGGAAGAAGCCAAGCTTGTTTAATCCTACTCCTTTTCCATTTCAGAGCAATTTAGTAGCACATATTCACTATGTGCCCTCATTTTGTAACACAATTGACAGCAATGCAATACAAAATATATCTTATAAATAGTTAAGTCAGTTTTGATTCACATATGAGATGAATAGTATCTCATTTTCAATAATGTTCGAGATCCATCTATCCATCCATTTTCTACCGCTTATTCCCTTCAGGGTTGCGGGGGGCGCTGGAGCCTATCTCAGCTACAATTGGGCGGAAGGTGGGGTACACCCTGGACAAGTCTAATGTTCGAGATGTTCATCAAAATTATTTTTCATTGTGAACACTTGTAGTTTGAGCATCCTCTTAAACTGGACCATATCAGTACATTGTTTAACTTCTTTGCTTAATCCATTCCACAATTAATTCCACATACTTACACTACCGTTCAAAAGTTTGGGGTCACATTGAAATGTCCTTATTTTTGAAGGAAAAGCACTGTACTTTTCAATGAAGATAACTTTAAACTAGTCTTAACTTTAAAGAAATACACTCTATACATTGCTAATGTGGTAAATGACTATTCTAGCTGCAAATGTCTGGTTTTTGGTGCAATATCTACATAGGTGTATAGAGGCCCATTTCCAGCAACTATCACTCCAGTGTTCTAATGGTACAATGTGTTTGCTCATTGGCTCAGAAGGCTAATTGATGATTAGAAAACCCTTGTGCAATCATGTTCACACATCTGAAAACCGTTTAGCTCGTTACAGAAGCTACAAAACTGACCTTCCTTTGAGCAGATTGACTTTCTGGAGCATCACATTTGTGGGGTCAATTAAACGCTCAAAATGGCCAGACAAAGAGAACTTTCATCTGAAACTCGACAGTCTCATCTTGTTCTTAGAAATGAAGGCTATTCCACAAAATTGTTTGGGTGACCCCAAACTTTTGAACGGTAGTGTATATGCTAAAGGTGGTAAGTGTTGTACGTGCATATATATGTTTTAAATTCGTTTTTCTCTGAGCCTATATTTCTACTCTTTTGTTGAGAAGAATTGTTGTTAAAAGTTAAAGTACCCATGATTGTCACACACTCAGTAGGTGTGGCGAAATTATTCTCTGCATTTGACCCATCACCCTTGATCACCCCCTGGGAGATGAGGGGAGCAGTGAGCAGCAGCGGTGGCTGCACCCGGGTATAATTTTTGGTGATATGACCCCCAATTCCAACCCTTGATGCTGAGTGTCAAGCAGGGAGGTAATGGGTCCCATTTTTATAGTCTTTGGTATGACCCGGCCGGGGTTTGAACTCAAGGCCTACCGATCTCAGGGCGGACATGTAAATTCTTGGGTAGCAGGTTATAGTTTGCTTTGTACATAATTTTAACTGTTTGCAAAGTCCCCAAATCATTGAATTTCATTATTTTTGATTCAATAAATAAAGTATTTGTATGTTCTCTATATCCAACGTTATGTATTATTCTAACTGCTCTTTTTTTTAACACAGTTAGCGAGTGAAGTGTACCTTTGTAGTTACAGTATTTCCCCATATTTCTGCACAATAACTCGAGCAAAAAAAATTTAAGAAAACTTTTCACAATGTCACTATGGGGTATTCTCTGTAGAATTTTGAGAACAAAAATGAATTTATTCGATTTTGAACATTTGATACGCTGTAAATACTTTCCTGGATGCACTGTATACATGTAGAAAGTGGATAAAGTGCACACGGGCGCTTCTTGGAGCCACACCGTTTAAGACAAAGGTGGGTGGACAAATGCAGCTCATTAGCATTAAAGTTACAGACACACAAAACGGCCTGTTCCCAGAAGGGCTTACTAAAAGCACTTTTACAGTGCCTAAATTCCAAAATCAAGGCTAGATTTTGGATTTGGCATTTCAAATTGGTCAAAAATGTCCAAAAAAAAGTTTGACCCTGGAAAAGATTATCATTTTTTATCAATAGTAGAATACATGAAAAATGCTTGGAAAATTGTGGACTCAATTGGACTCAAGAATTCAATTAAAAAGTTTTGTGTTTCAGCTGCGTACATACCATGGCAGCTGCATGACCCAAAGCACCGGCGGGGGTGCTGACACTGTTCGGGTGGTGTACGTGAACGACCCGGGCGCATTTTGTTTGTTTGAGTCCCTGCTGCGGGGAATGGGTCAGTGACTTTTTTTTGTCGCAATACTTTTTTTAAGTTACGATCCATTTTTTTTTTTAAATAAAAACATTTAATGTCCCAATACTGTTTTTTATTTGTTTTGTTGACCCAATGCTGTTTTTATGGCCGAATCTAGTTTTTTTTAATACAAAGATTAAATGTCCTAATGCTGTTTTTTTTTTAATTTGTTTTCTTGACCCAATGCTGGTTGTTGTTTTGGTATTTTTTCCTTCTCCAAATGCTGTTTTTTTAATTTGTTTCCTTGACTCAACGCAGTTTTTTATGTATTTGTCTTGTCCCAATGCTGGTTGTTGTTTTGCTATTTTTTCCTTCTCCAAATGCTGTTTTTTTTCATATCTCAATCCAGTATTTTTTTTTATTAATAAAATTATTGTCCCAAGGGTTGAGACAAGGTCGGGTGGACAAATGCAGCTCATTAGCATTAAAGCTACAGACACACAAAACGGCCTGTTCCCAGAAAGGCTTACTAAAAGCACTTCTACAGTGCCTAAATTCCAGCATCAAGGCTGGATTCTGGATTTGATATTTCAAATTGGTCAAAAATGTCCCAAAAAAAAGTTTGACCCTGGAACAGATTATCATTTCTATCAATAGTAGAATACTTGAAACCTGCTTGGAAAATTGTGGACTCAAGAATTCAATTAAAAAGTTTTGTGTTTCAGCTGCGTACATACCATGGCAGCTGCGTGACCCACGGCACCGGCGGGGGTGCTGACACTGTTCGGGTGGTGTACGTGAACGACCCGGGCGCATTTTGTTTGTTTGAGTCCCTGCTGCGGGGGATGGGTCAGCGACTTTTTTTTGTCGCAATGCTTTTTTTAAGTTACGATCCACTTTTTTTTTTAAATAAAAACATTTAATGTCCCAATGCTGTTTTTTTATTTGTTTTGTTGACCCAATGCTGTTTTTATGTCCGAATCCAGTTTTTTTTAATACAAAGATTAAATGTCCTAATGCTGTTTTTTTTTAAATTTGTTTTCTTGACCCAATGCTGGTTGTTGTTTTGGTATTTTTTCCTTCTCCAAATGCTGTTTTTTTAATTTGTTTCCTTGACCCAATGCAGTTTTTTATGTATTTGTCTTGTCCCAATGCTGGTTGTTGTTTTGCTATTTTTTCCTTCTCCAAATGCTGTTTTTTTTCATGTCTCAATCCAGTATTTTTTTTTATTTAAAAAATTATTGTCCCAAGGGTTGAGACAAGGTCGGGTGGACAAATGCAGCTCATTAGCATTAAAGCTACAGACACACAAAACGGCCTGTTCCCAGAAAGGCTTACTAAAAGCACTTCTACAGTGCCTAAATTCCAGCATCAAGGCTGGATTCTGGATTTGATATTTCAAATTGGTCAAAAATGTCCCAAAAAAAAGTTTGACCCTGGAACAGATTATCATTTCTATCAATAGTAGAATACTTGAAACCTGCTTGGAAAATTGTGGACTCAATAATTCAATTAAAAAGTTTTGTGTTTCAGCTGCGTACATACCATGGCAGCTGCGTGACCCACGGCACCGGCGGGGGTGCTGACACTGTTTTTTTTGTCGCAATGCTTTTTTTAAGTTACGATCCACTTTTTTTTTTTAAATAAAAACATTTAATGTCCCAATGCTGTTTTTTTATTTGTTTTGTTGACCCAATGCTGTTTTTATGTCCGAATCCAGTTTTTTTAATACAAAGATTAAATGTCCTAATGCTGTTTTTTTAAATTTGTTTTCTTGACCCAATGCAGTTTTTTACGTATTTCTCTTGTCCCAATGCTGGTTCTTGTTTTGGTATGTTTTCCTTCTCCAAATGCTGTTTTTTTTCATGTCTCAATCCAGTATTTTTTTTATTTAAAAAATTATTGTCCCAAGGGTTGAGACAAGGTCGGGTGGACAAATGCAGCTCATTAGCATTAAAGCTACAGACACACAAAACGACCTGTTCCCAGAAGGGCTTACTAATATTGATTGATTGATTGATTGATTGATTGATTGATTGAAACTTTAATTAGTAGATTGCACAGTGCAGTACATATTCCGTACAATTGACCAATAAATGGTAACACCCGAATAAGTTTTTCAACTTGTTTAAGTCGGGGTCCACTTAAATTGATTCCTTTTACAGTGTCTAAATTCCAGCATCAAGGCTAGACTCTGGATTTGGCATTTCAAATTGCTCAAAAATGTCCCAAAAAAAGTTTGACCCTGGAACAGATTATCAATTATTGTCCCAAGGGTTGAGACAAGGGTGGGTGGACAAATGCAGCTCATTGGCATTAAAGCTACAGACACACAAAACGGCCTGTTCCCAGAAAGGCTTACTAAAAGCACTTCTACAGTGCCTAAATTCCAGCATCAAGGCTGGATTCTGGATTTGGCATTTCAAATTGGTCACAAATGTCCCAAAAAAAAGTTTGACCCTGCAATAGATTATCATTTCTATCAATAGTAGAATACTTGAAACCTGCTTGGAAAATTGTGGACTCAATTGCACTCAAGAATTCAATTAACAAGTGTTGTGTTTCAGCTGCGTACATACCATGGCAGCTGCGTGACCCACGGCACCGGCGGGGGTGCTGACACTGTTCGGGTGGTGTATGTGGACGACCGGACCGCCTCCGACAGCGGTGGGAACAACGCCGCCGGGCGCCTGTTTGAGTCCCTGCGGGGGGTGGGTCAGCGACTGCTGACTGTTGAGCAACGACAGCCGCAGGGCCGGGAGGCTCTTCTGTTGACGGGGCGCACAAGACGGAAACACAAGTTAAAACTCTGTTGTTGCAAGAACATGAAATGGGTTAAATATCGGGATATTTCCCAGCTCGCACGAACACCACGCAAGCCATTAGCTATTTGTGATCGAACCGATGTGGCTCTCACACACCCACACAAAGACAATATTTCAGGCTTTTTTTTTTGGACGCCAGCGACTTCACATTGCATGACAACATGTGTTTGTAGCCGCATCGGGCGCTCGGCTGCCTTGATGTGACGCTCATCATGCTTGGCTGGAGAAACCTGCTGGCTACTGGCAGGGACGGCTACCGGGGCCACTGTCACACACAGTCAGAAATCAGGCCAGAGGGCCGTATGTGTGTGTGTGTGTGTGTGTGTGTGTGTGTGTGTGTGTGTGTGTGTGTGTGTGTGTGTGTGTGTGTGTGTGTGTGTGTGTGTATCATTCTAGTGTCAGCCGTAGACATTACTAGCAACAAGGGGGGGGGGGTCACTTTAGGAAAACACGTAAAAGGGGCCGCTTAGGGAAGCAGGATGGAGGGGATGATTTAAGGGTGCGGGTCAGTGAGGAAATCAGTGAGTCATTTAAGGGGTCATTTTTGGTGGAGCCCCACCTGGTAGCTGATAAAACAGAACAATGGTTAGTGGAGGGTCCCACCTTAAGAAAGGGCACCAGGTAAGGCTGCGGCGAGGACTTGAGCTCCGTCTGCAGCCGGCTGGTGAACTCCTCAGGCTCGATCTTGGCATCCTTTTTTTTTTTTTTTTTTTCCCAGGCAGACAGGAAAGACGAACAGAACAATGAACCCCACATCAAATGAAAGACATTACATGATGTAAACCTAGGAGACTTAAACATGGCGCTCATCCTGTCTCCTCCAGGCGACCGGCTCATTATTTATGTCATTTAAAAGAATAATAGGACGAGAGGAGGGCGAGGGTTTCATGCCGCCATCTGCAGGCCAGAAAGGCTGACTACAACTTGGTTTGATTCTCGGGTGCGTTTGTTTCACGACGCTCACCAGCAGGTCCTGAACCAGAGATTTGACGTTCTTGGAGGTCTCGGGCGACGGAGAATTGTGGGACGCCAGCTTGATGAGGGTGGCCAGGAAGTTTTTACACTTCTTCACGTTTTCCTGCATTTCCTGTCATGAGAGAGACAAACGTGTTTATTAGTTTATAAATCGGCACCGCAAGTAAAAGTGTATATGCCAGACGTTCGTGTCCTCCTTTCCCTGCGTGGGTAAAGTGAGCGTGTTGGACCACATTAAGCAGGGGTGTCCAAACTTTTCCCGCTGAGGGCCGCACACTGAAATATCAAAGCAAGCGGGGGCCATTTTGATATTTTATATTTTAAAAACCAATACAATATATGTATAAAAAATATACATTTAGGCCTCCACTCAGGCTTGATCCTGGGGACCCCAAAGGGTTTAGGTACAAAAAAATATTTAAAATGTGTCATTATTTAGTAGTATTATTATTATCCAAGGTTTAAATCTCCAGATCAACATTAGGTCTATCTGTCAATATAAAGGTTTTTTTTTAAAGATTTACGCTGTATGCTGTTTTTGTCAAAGAAAACCCTGTTTTTTAATGGAAAAAAGCACAAAATATGCAATATTTTCCCCCAATAACATTTTAAAGTGGAATATTTGAGATTATATAATAATTGGAGCTCATAGCATAACTCATAACAACATTGATTCATTATTATTTTTTGAGCAATGACACTTCAAAAAAAAAAAAAAAAGAAGTCCCACTAATATTATTGGGGATCCAAAAGGGTCCTGCTCAGTAAAGTATTAAAAAATAAATCATACATTTTTTTTTAATTTTAACACAATAGTCTCAAGATAAACTTCAGATCCATCCGTCAATTATAACTTTTATTGTTGTTTATGTTTTTTGTTTGTTCCTTTTAGGCCCTTGTTTAAAAAAAACAGCTTAGTTTTTTATATGGCAATCACAAAATATGCAACAATTTCCCCAAAAAATGTCTCAAAGTGGAATATTTAATGTGACGTAATTGGAGCCTTGAATAGGTCAATAATTCATAATGACATTGATTTTGATTTATTATTATTTTTTAAAGAAAGAAACAGCCTGCATGGCAGCTTTGTGTTATTAGAGTAAACATTGAAACATTTTATTGTTACATTTCACCTGTTTGCTCTTTTATACCACTTTTTATGTTTTTTATTTTTTTTAATCGTATTTTTCAAATGTGCCACGGGGCCGTTAAAATATTACCGGCGGGCTGCAAATGGCCCCCGGGCCGCACTTTGGACACCCCTGACATTAAGAGTCGCCATGCTTTTAGCTTTACCATTAAATGAAGTGAAGTGAATTAAGTGAAATAAACAATTCCTCAAGGCAGAGAAAATTCCTTGTTTTTTGGGGTAATCCATGTACTCAAATTACTCAAGGAATTGTTTCACCACTTACCTGAAATATGAAAAAGTCGTATAAATCCATTAATAATCGTATCATTAAAATAGACCTAAAATTAATTTATACGTTTCCATGTACTAAATTAGTCTGACCTCTCAAATAGTTCGCTTTTCTGTATTTTCACAACCTACGTGCACACTCTCTAATGCAGGGCCTGCATTGTTGATACTGAAGGCCCCGGGCAGATTTCGTACAGCATGGCAACATAAGCTAGCTGAATTCTGATTGGATACACACTCTAACCTAAAATTAACAGCACCGGAAGGAGCATAATATGACATGAAGAAAATATGAATACTTTTAGATATTTAGGGAAAGTAAATTAAAAAATACTTTCGTCTTTAATTATGATCATGATTTCTGGTTATGTTAGGCCAGCAGAGAAAGCCCACCACTGCCAAAATATAAGGTTCGGGATCATAATGTTTCCCAAAGTAATAGTCCGGTCTTCAGGCCAGGGTCTTCTAAAGATCCCAAAAACTCGCTTTAAAACCCGTGGAGACCTGGCATTCCAGGCTATAGCTCCCAGACTCTGAAACAATTTGCACCAGTCCCTCCGTGATCTTGACTGTGTTGCAACTTTTAAGAAACATTTGAAAACTTCTATTTTTAGTAAAGCTTTTAGTTAATGCACCTTTTTACTAGAGATGTCCGATGATATCGGACTGCCGATATTATCGGCCGATAAATGCTTTAAAATGTAATATCGGAAATTAACGGTATCGGTTTCAAAATTATCGGTATCGGCTTAAAAAAGTAAAATGTATGACTTTTTAAAACGCCGCTGTGTACACGGACGTAGGGAGGAGTACAGAGCGCCAATAAACCTTAAAGGCACTGCCTATGCGTGCCGGCCCAGTCACATAATATCTACGACTTTTCACACACACAAGTGAATGCAACGCATACTTGGTCAACAGCCATACAGGTCACACTGAGGGTGATTGTATAAACAACTTTAACACTGTTACAAATATGCGTCACACTGTGAACCCACACCAAACAAGAATGACAAACACATTTCGGGAGAACATCCGCACCGTAACACAACATAAACACAACAGAACAAATACCCAGAACCCCTTGCAGCACTAACTCTTCCGGGACGTTAAAATATATACCCCCCGCTACCCCCTACCCCCCAGCTCAACCCCGCCTCCCTCCCAACCCCACCCACCTCAACCTTATCATGCTCTCTCAGGGAGAGCATATCCCAAATTCCAAGCTGCTGTTTTGAGGCATGTTAAAAAAAATTATGCACTTTGTGACTTCAGTAATAAATATGGCAGTGCCATGTTGGATTTTTTTTTCCATAACTTGAGTTGATTTATTTTGGAAAACATTATTACATTGTTTAATTCATCCAGCGGGGCATCACAACAAAATTAGGCATAATAATGTGTTAATTCCACGACTGTATGTATCGGTATCGGTTGATATCAGTATCGGTAATTAAGAGTTGGACAATATCGGAATATCGGTTATCGGCAAAAAAGCCATAATCGGACATCTCTAGTTCTGGATCATAATGTTTCACAAAGTAATAGTCCGGTCTTCAGGCCAGGGTCTTATAAAGATCCCAAAAACTAGTTTTAATACCCGTGGATACCTGGCATTCCAGGCTATAGCTCCTAGATTCTGGAACAATTTGCAGCAGTCCCTCCGTGATTTTGACTGTGTTGAAACTTTTAAGAAACATTTGCAAACTTCTATTTTTAGTAAAGCTTCTAGTTAATGCACCTTTTAACTATCATTTTAATCCACTTTGTATACTTTTTATGATGTTGCCCCTATTGTTTTAATTGAATTGTTGTTTTACTTCACCTATGTTTTGTACAGCGCTTTGTGATTTTATCTGTGAGAAGCGCTTTATAAATACAATTTACTTACTTACTTACTTGTTGGCTCTCACAAAGTCTGCTTGATCTGGACTGTACATGGGTGCTTATTTTGAAAATGTAATTTTGTTTGTGGATTGTATGCAATCTGTTGTGTTCCCTGGTTTTCAGTGTACATAGGTGAAGGTGTGTGTTGTTGAGCCCGACCTGGACATAATCTGAACTGGACCTGGTTTTAAGAACCCTTTTGAACAATCGGATTTCATTGACAACCTGGTCTGCTGAAGAGTAAGGTCCATTTTAAAAAACAAAAAATAAAATAAGATAAATACCGTATTTTTCTGACTATAAGTCGCAGTTTTTTTCATAGTTTGGTTGAGAAAGGTTTTTCTTAAACTGTTCAACAATTTGCGCACGCATTTCTTGACAAAGTGGTGACCCTCGCCCCATCCCTGTTTGTGAATGACTGAGCATTTCATGGAATCTACTTTTATACCCAATCATGGCACCCACCTGTTCCCAATTTGACTGTTCACCTGTGGGATGTTCCAAATAAGTGTTTGATGAGCATTTCTCAACTTTATCAGTATTTATTGCCACCTTTCCCAACTTCTTTGTCACGTGTTGCTGGCATCAAATTCTAAAGTTAATGATTATTAGCAAAAAAAAAAAAAAAATTTTATCAGTTTGAACATCAAATCTTTTTTCTTTGTAGCATATTCAACTGAATATGGGTTGAAAATGATTTGCAAATCATTGTATTCCGTTTATATTTACATCTAACACAATTTCCCAACTCATATGGAAACGGGGTTTGTATATACCTACCTTCTTTTTGCACTAGCTAGCTCAAATGTTATCCTACGTTATGGAATGTGGCCGAGTACATCTTGTATTGCGGCTCGTGTGTGTCTGCATGTCCTTGGGTTGGCTTTCCTTGTGTGAATGTATGGATGCAAACGTGGCGAGGACACGTGTGAGACTCTTTGTCGGCGGCCAGCTGCGAGAGGGGTCGGGGCTCGTGACACAGCCAGCCTGCTGGCAGCAGTGACAACATTCCCATCGGCGGACATCGGGCATGAAGTAAAAAAAAGTAGGAGATAGAGGGAGAGAAAACAGACCTGGGACACGATAGGTCCTCCGGGGGCCGTCTGCGGAGGCTGCGCGGGCTGGGAGGCGGCCTGGGTCGGGGCCTGGGGGGCCATAACCACGGGGGTCTGCTGCGGAGCCGTCACCGCCACGGCCGGGGCCACGGGGCCCTTCTGCAAAGAGCGAGGACAGAGACAAGAGAGATAAACAGGACGTGACGCCTGGCTCGCAGCAAGGCCACGGAGAACAGGAGGCGGGCGCCGCGGCACTCCTGTCACATCTGGTGCGGCGACTTCTTGGACGTCGCTTAACAGACAAGGAGGACGACGGACGGAGGAGGGAGGGGTTGGTGACAAGCTGGAGGCTGAGAAAGGCATCAGAGCCACGTTTTTTTTTCCCGTGGTTATCATCTACCTGACCAGGAAGACCTGCTTTTAACATTCTTAACATGATTCAATTGTAACTTTATGTCCTTTTTTTACCACAATTTGTCAAGAACTAAATGAGCCCTAAATGAGCCCAAAATGAGCGTGAAGCAGTTTGACACTATTTAGTATGTTCCCCAGGGCCGTGTTCACACTGGGCCCCGACATACGTGTCATGTGATCTCATCAGGCAGCTCCAAGACCAGGTGCGAATGGAGCTCAAATACATAACCAGAGCCACCCCTGGCCAAAATAGGGCCCTAAGCAGAAATATATTCCCGATACAATTGCTTTTCACACTTTTGTTATTTATGTTAAACTATTTTCGGATGTTTTAATCACGCTCAAATTTTATTTAGTGCTAAAAAAAAAATACATTCACATCCAAATCGCGGTTTATATTTATTTTGATTCAAAATTGATTCATAATTTTCTAGAATAGCTTTAAAAACAAAACAAAACAAAACATTTTTTAAGATTTTTTTTTTGTATTAAAAATACTAAACAACTGCTTTTATTTTTTAGAAATGTATTTAATGTGTATTGTATTGTATTATTGTAAGTATTGTAAAGCAGGGATTGGGTTGGAGTTCCTCTATTTTCTTTTATTAGAATGATTAACTTTTGAAAATATTAATTATTTATTTTAGGCAAT
This sequence comes from Entelurus aequoreus, assembly GCF_033978785.1. NCBI lineage: Eukaryota > Metazoa > Chordata > Actinopteri > Syngnathiformes > Syngnathidae > Entelurus > Entelurus aequoreus. The sequence goes on from NC_084732.1 coordinate 18,139,460, forward strand.
TATTAATTATAAATTGATTATTTTTTGTGATTAAAACATTTTAGCTTTAAAAACAAAACATTTTTTAAGATTTTTTTTGTATTAAAAATATTAAACAACTATTTTTATTTTTTAGAAATGTATTTAATGTGTATTGTATTGTATTATTGTAAGTATTGTAAAGCTGGGATTGGGTTGGAAGTTCCTCTATTTTCTTTTATTAGAATGATTAACTTTTGAAAATATTAATTATTTATTTTAAGCAATTATTAATTATAAATTGATTTTTTTTTGTGATCAAAACATTTTAGCTTTAAAAACAAAACAAAACAAAACATTTTTTAAGATTTTTTTTTGTATTAAAAATACTAAACAACTATTTTTATTTTTTAGAAATGTATTTAATGTGTATTGTATTGTATTATTGTAAGTATTGTAAAGCTGGGATTGGGTTGGAGTTCCTCTATTTTCTTTTATTAGAATGATTAACTATTGAAAAAATTAATTATTTATTTTAGGCAATTATTAATTATAAATTGATTATTTTTTGTGATTAAAACATTTTAGCTTTAAAAACAAAACATTTTTTAAGATTTTTTTTTTGTATTAAAAATATTAAACAACTATTTTTATTTTTTAGAAATGTATTTAATGTGTATTGTATTGTATTATTGTAAGTATTGTAAAGCTGGGATTGGGTTGGAAGTTCCTCTATTTTCTTTCATTAGAATGATTAACTTTTGAAAATATTAATTATTTATTTTTAAGCAATTATTAATTATAAATTGATTCTTTTTTGTGATTAAAACATTCTAAATACTTTTTAAAAATACGTTTTTTAGTACAACACTGCGCGTATAAGTCGTACGTCAGCAGCCAAGAGGTGCTCTTGTAACATGTTTTGAAACGGTGTTATTATAATTAATACAACAAATAATATATTATGAGAATCGTGTTGAAACGAGAATCGATTCTGAATTGAACCGTCACCCTAACGATCGGAATCGAATCGTGACGTGCCCAAAAATTCCCACCTCTAATGTTTTGTACTAAAAACGAATTCATGGGGGAAAAAAATTGTTCAATAATTGTTTTATTTTCGTGCAAAATAACACATTTTACATTATTAAAACAAAATGTTAAACCTACCTGACACAACTCTGACCTAAAATGGAACTCAGCACTATTGCAAACAGGACTAGCACTAACGCAGAGAAAATGTCCGCGGAAATTTGCAATTATATTCTGCTCAGTGACGGAGCAGGAAGGGGCTAGGAACAAGATTTCAGTAAAATGTCATATCAATGGCCCTGTCATTCATTAATTGACACTTTATTTGCGTTTCTTTATGCAATATGGATCGCAGGGCCCTACGCACAGCCCGTAACCTGCACATGGGGCGTGCACATAACGTACACAGCCACCTCAATGGGGACAACCTCCAAGTTTGGAAAGTCAACTTAATTCATTTGAAGAATTTGAATTTGAATTGAACAGGATGTTGAATTGAAAGTACAGGAAGTGGAATTAAAGTCACTCTTTCAACAAAATACTTTGCCTAAATACTAAAAATACTTTACAAACAGTAAAATGTCCACAATTTACACAAATTCCTTTCATTTTGAATACTTGGAAAAAGTAAAGAGTTCTGGGAAAATATTTTTCAATTTACTCTTTCAATATTTTCCATTATTATAAACTTGTAACACATCAAGTCAAATTATCTGTTTTATAAAATATAATTGTATTCTTAATTATCAATTGGTAATATTTGCTGTAATTACAATATGTCCGTGAGAGTTCATAGTAATATGTTATCAGAATATTACTATTCCTATAAAATATATAATTATATTCTCCTTACTTTCGATTCAAATTGACATTCTACGTTGAATGACTGAAATTTGGGGAACATTCTCAGTTCAGGCAGAGACAGATCTCAAGACAAGTGTGGACATATTTCTTTGCATGACACCATTTTCAAAAACGAGTACACCCCTCACTTTTCAACAGGCATTTGTATGACAGTTAATCCGTCGTGACAGGTTGGACCTTGTTTATCATTTCCTTATTTATTGTATTTATTGCCGTTTCAGCTCTCCTACCTCGTCAAATTCTATTAAATCATCAATTTACCTGCATGTCGCCTCCTCTCTCTGCATTTTGGGTTCACGCCACAATGCAGTATCAAGAGAAGACAATACAGCAATTAATTAAATAAATAAATTAAATGAATAAATAATGCATAATACAAATAAATACATATTAATTCATTAAAGAGTAGTCTATGTACAGCTTGTATAACGGTGTGATGTACTAGACACTAAAATGACAAGACACAGCCATTATTCTCTAAATAATAAATTGAGTCCTGCCTATTCTCAAGCAGAGCATAGTAAGTATACACTACTATAGCTGCACACTGACTACTCTATAGTATTGTGTTTTGACAAGATATAATAAAATGCCTGTTGAAATGTGCACGGATGTACACACTTGTGTCAGACATTGTCAGCTTTCAATCATTGCAAAAAAAAAGCTAGAAAAACACATAATTTGAATGCTCTCACTGGGCGCAGTGCGGGACATGAGGTAGAGGAGGAGGAAGAAGAAGAGGAAGAGGAGGTCTGAAGAGCAGGGCTGGAAGGAGTGGGAGTGGGAGAGGGAGACGGCGCCACCTTGGCCGGGGTCAAAGGACACTGCCTGGTGGTCTGAGAGGTCGCTGTAGACTGTGTAGAAGCAGAGAGAGAGAGAAAAGGGGAGAAAGAAATAGGAGAAACAATTCATGATAATAAAAAAAAATTCAAAAAAAAAATAAATATATATATATATATATCAAAATAAAAAAAATTAAAGATACTTTCAGATATTCAAAGAAGTGAAGGAAAGAGGATGAGCGTGAGCTTAAAAACAGAGCCACAAGACAGGGTCAAAGGTCAGAAAGGCAAGCCAATAGCCTACTGGATTTATCACCAAACCTAACAAATGATAGCAAATTTCAGACAACTAGCAGACACGACAATGTTGATCCACAGAATTATAAAAAATCTAAAACTGTTGACAAATTTTTTAAAAATAACAATAAATAATACAATAAAAAATTACAATAATAGATCATGTCATTGCTGGTTTACGAGCAGAGGAGCATGTTCGGCAGCGCACAATCACAGAGTACCGTATTTTCCGCACTATAAGGCGCACCTAAAAACCTCCAATTTCCTCAAAAGCTGACAGTGCGCCTTATAATCCGGTGCACCTTATATATGGACCAATATTGAGCCACAACAGGTCTCGCAACTACGGTAACTACGCCGACTTCATTTTCCCCCTTGTACAGCTGCTTACCGTAGAAGAAGAAGCGCTTCTTCTTCTTCTTCTACGGGGGAAAATGAAGTCGGCGGCTGCTTACCGTAGAAGAAGAACTTCTTCTTTTACTGGGGAAAATTAAGTCGGCGGCTGCTTACCGTAGAAGAAGAACTTCTTCTTCTATGGGGGAAAATGAAGTCCCGTAGTTGCGAGACCTAAACTTTATGTAAAGACCCAAAAATGGCTCCTAATAAGAGACACGCTTACGACGCAGAGTTTAAACTCAAGGCGATCAGTCACGCAGTAGAACACGGGAATAGAGCAGCAGAGAGAGAATTTAACATTAACGAATCTGTGGTAATCTGAAATTTCCCTGCTCATTTCTGTTGTCTGCACACCATGTTCACTCTCTCTCTCGTCCACAGTATGGAGCGCAGCTGGCGCAAGGCAGCAGCACACACCTGACAGTGATTAGAAGCAGCTTATTTAACCTGGCTGCTGACGGCCTGTGAGCGCCGGAACTTTGTCTACTGCTTGCTTCAGACGTATTTGTACTTAGACTCGCCAGCGGACTCACTAGTTCGTCTTGTGCTTCATTCTCAGGTTTTCTTGTATTTTTCCTAGCCTTGTCTAGCGCTTTTATTTTGTACTTTGTTTTTTCAGTAATACTTCTTTCTTGAAGTATTTCTCCTAGCCTTGTCTAGCGATTTTGTTTTTTTGTAGGTATTTATATTGGTAGTTTTTACATGGTGTGTTTTTGTGTGTTGCCACCATCGCCTTTGGTTTTTCTAGTGTGTGCTACCTCTTGAATAAAGAGAAAGACTATTGACCGCACGCTAACGTCTCTGCATCCTTGGGATCCACCACACCAGATCGTTACAGAATCAATGGTGCAGAAGTGGAGGAAGCAACATGATGTCCTGCGCCAAGTAAGGAAGACTAAACAGAGTTTCCGAGGGAACAAAGCGAGATATCTACAGTTGGAGGACAAACTCGAACAGTGAGTTGTTGAACAGAGAGCAGCAAGTAGAAGTGTCAGTACAATCACTATTTGTTTTGTTGACATTCCCTTTAGCGCAGCTTCATCTAATGCAGCGTTTCTCAAAGTGTGGGGCGCGAGGAACGGGAGGAAATTTCACTTTGATTTTTTAATTTTTTTTATTATTATATTCTTTGATTATTTTTTTTTACTATGCTTTCATTTTCTATACACACTGGAAATCACTTTGTGATTCTGTCTGTGAAATCCGCTATATAGATAAATGTAAATTACTTATTTTTCCTGTATGCTTTACATTTCTAGGTAGGAGCGAAAGTTTGACAGACAGCAACAGTAACTAATGGGGGCGGGGCTAAGCGGAAGCTTTGTGAATGGCGAGTCACTGTGCGAGGATTTGCTGTTTTGCAAATACATAAAAAATAGAGCCACTGCTGATGAGCTGTTCAAGATAATGGACAGTTTCCTCAAAGAACACGACCTTAAATGGGAAAACTGTGTGGGCTTTTGCTCTGATGGCGCGCATGGCAAAGTCAAGAAACGGGCTGCAGGCTCTAATAAAGACGGTTGCGCCAAATGCGCATTGGACACAATGTGTCATTCACCGGGAAACACTCGCGTCAAGGCAGCTCAGCCCCGAACTCAATGAGGTTTTAACAGTGGCAGTGTCAAGCCTGCAGCCCCGATTTGAAAAGCTGTGCAGTGCAAAACAGGCTCATTGCAGCCACTAATGCTGGAGTACTGTAAAACTCATGTTCACTTGCCCTGTCCTCCTTTTTTTGGCAAAGATTGCAAAGTGGCACTTTTATTTTCATTTATTATTGAACTTGATGCAAGTTATTAGATTTATTATTGAACTTGATGCAAGTTATAACACTTTTATTTGTTTTATTATTGAACTTGATGCAAGTTATAACACTTTTTTTTAATTTATTATTGAACTTGATGCAAGTTATAACACTTTTATTTGTTTTATTATTGAACTTGATGCAAGTTATAACACTTTTTTTTATTTATTATTGAACTTGATGCAAGTTATAACACTTTTGTTTTATTTATTATTGAACTTGATGCAAGTTATAACACTTTTGTTTTATTTATTACTGAACTTGATGCAAGTTATTTGATTTATTATTGAACTTGATGCAAGTTATAACACTTTTTTTGATTTATTATTCAACTTGATGCAAGTTATAACACTTTTTTTGATTTATTATTCAACTTGATGCAAGTTATTTTATTTGATATTGAACTTGATGCAAGTTATACCACAGCTGCACAGTTATTTTATTTATTATTGAACTTGATTTTATTTTATGTTCTTGAGTTTGAATGTATAAAACTTGATGTTAGATAAATTTGAAAATGTTAAGCTTGGCATTAGCGTTCTGTTGGGGCGCTGGGGGCAGGTGGGGCTTGAAAACTCCCCCTTGTCCAAAGTGGGGGGTGACAAAAAAAGTTTGAGAACCACTGATCTAATGGATGCATAACGTAACCCCAGCCTCTACTGTAGCGTCTATTCTATGCGCCTTATAATGCGGTGCACCTTATATATGAACAAAGTTTTAAAATAGGCCAATCATTGAAGGTGCGCCTTATAATCTGGTGCGCCTTATAGTGCGGAAAATACGGTACTTACAAACAGACACAGTGTGTAGACAGAAAAGGGAGAACGGACGCATTTTGCCTTAAAAACTAACAATAAAGGTGAAGTTATAACACTGAAACACCCTCAGGAAGAAGTGCTTTAAGTCATGGCTAGCTAGCTAGCTAGCGGCTAACGTCAGCAGTGTTTTAGCTACTTCTAAATCACTAATCCTCGCCTCCATGGCGAAAAATTAAGTACGTTTCTTACAAGTATCATCCCTGCAGGACGAGGAATAGCTAAACATGCTTCACTACACACCGTAGCTCACCGGCGTCAAAATGTAAACAAACGCCATGGGTGGATCTACACCTAACATCCACTGTAATGATACAAAGTACAGGCGCGTATCTAGTTGATACTACTATGGATCGATATTTTTTGGCATCACAACATCTTCTTTCGTTTTTTTAAATGTTTTATTAGGTTTATAAACTCAGGAAATATGTCCCTGGACACATGAGTACTTTGAATATGATCCTGTAATGACTTGGTATTGGATTGATGGTATCATCCAAAACTAATGTAAAGTATCCAAACAACAGAAGAATTGGTTATTATTACATTTTAACAGAAGTGTAGATAGAACATGTTAAAAGAGAAAGTAAACAGATATTAACAGTAAATTAAGAAGTAGATTAATAATTCTTTTTCTACCACTTGTCCTTAATAATGTTGTCAAAATAATAGAATGATAAATGACACAATATGTTACTGCATACGCCAGCAGACTAATTAGGAGTCTTTGTTTGCTTACTTAATAATAAAAGACAAGTTGTCTAGGATGTTCACTATTTTATTTCAGGACAAACTTGCAATAAGAAACATATGTTTAATGTACCGTAAAATGTTTTGTTAAAATAAAGCCAATAATGCAATTTTTTGTGGTGCCCTTTAGTTAGAAAAGTATCGAAAAGTATCGAAAAGTACCGAAAAGTACCGAAAAGTATCGAAAAGTATCAAAGTATCGAAATACATTTTAAAGTTAAAGTACCAATGATTGTCACACACACACACTAGGTGTGGCAAAATTATTATCTGCATTTGATTTTTGATACCGGTACCAAAATATTGGTATCGGGACAACACTATAATACAGTAGATACATAGTTAAGCAGATTCAGTGTATTATGCTCACGTTACACATTTTGCACAGCCACTTGTTGCTAGGTAGCAATTGTGGGGCGTCTTCATTTGCCATCCGCACAGACAGAAGCACACGAGGGAAACATTTTGGAGACATTTTTACCTATACTCATTCTTTTTGCAACTGAACCCTACCCTGTATTGTATATAAAACTAATGGGGGGAGTGATATATGGTGAACACAAAATTCGGACACATCATGGCGTGACTCTTTTCCTGAGTCGCTGCTCAAAAAAGGCTAAAAATTTGTCAAAACACGCACTTCTGTGTTGCCTGCGCTATTAGTCTTCTGGTGGGGCAGTTATTAAACCCCATACATTTTTCTTGAATTTTCTCAGATAGCTCAATATGCTGTACTAAGAACATGTTCTGTAAATTTAGGGTTTTTACCTCAATCAGCCTTATAGCCCTTTAGGCTACCTTTTGTGATTAGGTCAAAATACAAGAAAAGAACGACCATGTGTGCTTATTGGAGGACATTTAGACTTTGCACAAGTAAACACGCTGCTTTTATCGGAACCTCATATTGGAACTTTTACATGCAAACTGGTATATTACGATACTTGTTTTTTGCTGATATCAGATTGATATCGCAATCGGATCAGGACAACAATATATGTAAACTAGTAGAGGCAATTCCTGAAGGAATTGCGTGTGAATGCTCCAATGTTGAAGTTGAACTACAATGCTGATGGAATGTAGTATGAATGTAAGAATAGTTTGAATGTGGGAATGGTTTGAATGTTGAAGAATTTGAATTTCCGGGAAAACTGGTATTTGGTTTGGAACTTGGGAAAGTGTTAGTTTGAATTTCCAGGATGATTGGAATGGCTTAATGTTTGAATGGTTTGAAAAGGTTGAAAAATGTGGGAATTGTGCAACTTGGAAAAAATGTCCCATTAATTTCAATGGGAAATTCCTGGAAATTTGGGAATTTGGGGAAAAGTGGGATTTTAAAAAAATAATTAGGAGCAAGAATGTCCTTAATGAGCTGTATTGGTTGGCGTTGGAATTGTTTAAATCGGTCAAGAAATGTTGAAGTGGTAAATGGTATTAAGGAATTTCGGGAAAACTGGGAATTTTTGGAAAATGGTAAAAAACTTGAATGGTCTGAATGAGTTGAAATGGTTGGTGAGGGAATTTTTCAAATCGGTCGAGAAATGTTGAGGTAGTAACATGTTGAATTGAGAAATGGTATTACGGAATTCCTGGAATTTCGGGAAAATTGGGAATTTTTCCAGTTCAAAAAACAAATTTGTTAATTGTCCTGATTAAGAGGAATGTTTTGACGGTGAAACGGTTGAAATGCGTTGAAAAATGTGGAAGGAGTAGTCGCCAGAAAATAGGGTGGAAATAGGGCTTTGAAAAACCAGAAATTCTGGAAAATCCTGGAATTGTTTTTAATTTTGAAAAACGGTAGTTTGAATTTCCAGAATGGTGAAATGTGTTGAACGTGGAAGGGTTTGAATCGGTTGAAAAATGTGGAAATGGGGGAAGTTTGAAAAATGGCCAATTCATTTTGAATGGGAAAAATGTCCCGGAAAAACCTGGAATTACGGGCAAACTGAGAATTTTTGGAATTTGTCAAGGGAAAGCCCGCGATTTTCCAAATAGGCTGAACAGTTTGACGTTGGAACGGTTTGAATCGGGTGAAAAATGTGGAGGGTAGAGCGCGCCAAAATCTGGAGAAGAAGAAGAAGTTGAATAACAAATAGATACATTTGTGTAGAAAAGCATATGTGTGAATGCTTTGGAGCATTCACACAAAAAAGTATACAATGTTGAGGATATTACATCTATGTCAGTGTGTCTTCCAAACATAAAAACAACCTACAGAGGGCGCCACAAACATATTGCTTGTACACAAACTGAGATTGTGGAGGAAAAGGAGAGAGGAGGGGAGTTTTTCCCTTGCATTAAAAAGTTTTGCCGGATCCAAAATGTACTGAAGTGCTCGGGGAAGTTGGCGTATGAGAGATGAGGAGGTTGGGAGTGGGGTGTGGGGTGTGGGGCGGGGGGGTTGATGTGTGTGAGTGGAGCCACAGGGTGCGCCCCACCGCCAGCTACGCCACACTGTCGCCATACCCCGCTACTTCTCCTCATACGCCGGCTTGTTTAGTTTTTTTCCTCTTCTTTTTTAAATAATCAAGCAGTTGGGATGATGAATGATTGAAGAGGTATGGAAGGAAGGAAGCTCAGGATGCCTTCTTCCCCCCTAGGCCTCGGCGGTAAAGACTGACAGGCCCGACAGTGCAGGTTGAGCTCTGGGAATAAACACCATTCCTTTCATTCCCTCACCCTGCTCCTGTTTTTTCCTGACAAGGGGGTGACAACATGGCGACCTGCTAATTTGTCACCGGTGTTGCTTTGGGAGGAGCTTCCTGTCGTCAGGATGGGCAAAGGTGTCAGCCAAGGGGCCTGCGGTGTTATTTTTTTTTTCATACAAACATAATTAAAATGACTGTGTTATTATGAAATAGTGTGTATAAGTGACATATTTTCCAATCTAACCGGTTCATACTCTGTGTACCTAACATTGTGGCCGGTGAATGTAAAGTTTGGATACATTACAAAGCTCTATTTTGCAAACGCTGTGCAATGCTGCCCTCTAGCGGACATTGGCTGTCCGTGCAGCAATTTCTAAGAGAAAATGGTAAATGGGTTATACTTGTAGAGCACTTTTCTACCTTCAAGGTACTCAAAGCGCTTTGACACTATTTCCACATTCAACCATTCACACACTGATGGCGGGAGCTGCCATGCAAGGCCCTCACCACGACCCATCAGGAGCAAGGGTGAAATGTCTTGCTCAAGGACACAACGGACGTGACGTGGTTGGTAGAAGGTGGGGATCGAACCAGGAACCCTCAGGTTGCTGACACGGCCACTCTCCCAACCGCGCCACGCCTTGTAAGAGAAAGAAGACTAGTAATTCATTGACAATTGAGCTGTCCATTATCTTTTCAATGTAAATACTTGAAATAGACTCAAACATCTACAATATAGGTATTATTGACATTTAAGAATCTGGAATTTAAGGAAATGTACAGTACAGGCCAAAATTTTGGACACCTTCTCATTCAATGGGTGTTCTTTATTTTCATGACTATTTACAGTCGCGATCAAAAGTTTACATACACTTGTAAAGAACATAATGTCATGGCTGTCTTGAGTTTCTAGTTATTTCTACAACTCTTATTTTTTTGTGATAGACTGATTGGAGCACATACTTGTTGGTCACAAAAAACATTCATGAAGTTTGGTTCTTTTACGAATTTATTATGGGTCTACTGAAAATGTGACCAAATCTGCTGGGTCAAAAGTATACATACAGCAATGTTAATATTTGGTTACATGTCCCTTGGCAAGTTTCACTGCAATAAGGCACTTTTGGTAGTCATCCACAAGCTTCTGGCAAGCTTCTGCTCAAACAGCTACATTTTTGTTTCATCTGATCATAGAACTTTCCTCCAGAAGGTCTAGTCTTTGTCCATGTGATGTCAGATGAAACACAAATTGAGCTGTTTGGCCACAATACCCAGCAATATGTTTGGAGGAGAAAAGGTGAGGCCTTTAATCCCAGGAACACCATGCCTATGGTGGTGGTAGCATTATGCTCTGGGCCTGTTTTGCTGTCAATGGAACTGGTGCTTTACAGAGAGTAAATGGGACAATGAAAAAGGAGGAATACCTCCAAATTCTTCAGGACAACCTAAAATCATCAGCCCGGAGGTTGGGTCTTATGCACAGTTGGGTGTTCCAACAGGACAATGACCCCAAACACACATCAAAAGTGGTAAAGGAATGGCTAAATCAGGCTACAATCAAGGTTTAAGAATGGCCTTCCCAAAGTCCTGACTTAAACGTGTGGACAATGCTGAAGAAACAAGTCCATGTCAAAAAAACAACAAATTTAGCTGAACTGCACCAATTTTGTCAAGAGGAGTGGTCAGAAATTCAACCAGAAGCTTGCCAGAAACTTGTGGATGGCTACCAAAAGCGCCTTATTGCAGTGAAACTTGCCAAGGGACATGTAACCAAATATCAACATTGCTGTATGTATACTTTTGACCCAGCACATTTGGTCACATGTTCAGTACACCCATAATAAATTCATAAAAGAATCAAACTTCATGAATGTTTTTTGTGACCAACAAGTATGTGCTCCAATCACTCAATCACAAAAAAATAAGAGTTGTAGAAATTACTGGAAACTCAAGACAGCCATGACATTATGTTTTTTACAAGTGTATGTAAACTTTTGATCGCGACTGTACATTGTAGATTGTCACTGAAGGCATCAAAACTATGAATGAACACATGTAGAGTTACATATTTAACAAAAAAAGGTCAAATAACTGAAAACACGTTTTATATTCTAGTTTCTTCAAAATATCCACCCTTTGCTCTGATTACTGTTTTGCACACTCTTGGCATTCTCTCGATGAGCTTCGAGAGGTAGTCACCTGAAAGGGTTTTTGCTTCACAGGTGTCATAGTTTTGATGCTTTCTGTGACAATCTATAATGTAAATAGTCATGAAAATAAAGAAAATGCATTGAAATGAGAAGGTATGTCCAAACTATTGGCTTGCACTGTACATCTTGTTTCATTTATTAACCCTTGTGCTCGCTGACGATTGACTACACTTAATCTTAGGGTACAAAAGCGATCTGCTCATGAAAGTGTCATAAATCAGCAACCTGAGGGTTCCTGGTTCGATCCCCGGCTTCATCCATCCTAGTCACATCTGTTGTGTCCTTGAGCAAGACACTTCACCCTTGCTCCTGATGGGTCGTGGTTAGGGCCTTGCATGGCAGCTCCCACCATTAGTAGTGTGTCAATGGGTGAATGTGGAAATAGTGTCAAAGCACTTTGAGTACCTTGAAGGTAGAAAAGCGCTATACAAGTATAACCCATTTACTGACCATATATCTATTGATATAAAAGGGACAAGCGGTAGAAAATTGATGGATAAAGGTTTTATTATTTATTTATTTTTATATTATTTTATGGCTGTTTTGTCAAAATAAATGTTTTTTACGATGGGGAAAATGCAAAATATGCATTATTTCTAAAAAAAAATACAAATACAAATAAATACAAAAATAGGTTGTCGATTGTAATATTTGAGGATGGTTAATTACAGCCTTGAATAGGGCAATAGTTCATGACAACATTAATTTTGATACAGTGACAAGTAGACATAAAATTGGTGTTTTTACAGTGCCAATTGAGCTAGAATGAGAAAGAAATATATATAACAAACTGTTACATAAAAATATACCTGCCCAAGATCATTTACCCACATATGCGGTCCTCTCCAAGGTTTCTCATAGTCATTCACCGACGTCCCACTGGGGTGAGTTTTTCCTTGCCCGTATGTGGGCTCTGTACCGAGGATGTCGTTGTGGCTTGTTCAGCCCTTTGAGACACTTGTGATTTAGGGCTATATAAATAAACATTGATTGATTGATTGATTTCAGGGGTTTATTGGCAGTTTAACTTATTTACGCTTGACAAAGCTCTGAGAACTACACTCCTGGTTTTTGGCGCTATCTGCTGGTTAAGGGGCGCAATTACACCAAAACAATATCTTTTTTTTTTTCTCTTTTAAAAAGCAAGAATGACATTCCTTTTCTTTTCATTATAAAAGCATAGTACAGTAATATTCCAGGATTACAGTCTGTTAAAAGATTATCAGTTATAATGGGAGTCAATGGGGCCGAAAGAGGTCATAGGAGAAAGTGTGTATACTTTACTTATATCCTTATAAATAAAGTTGGTATGGTATGGTATGGTATTCTAACGGTGTTGCAATCAGAAAGACAATGCAATTTTATTTTTTTTAAAACTTGTGGGGAAACTTCCTGGCGAAATTTTAGACCGCTAACCACAATTATATTGCATGAGAAACACATGTAATAGCCAGTTTTTAGCCCTAGGGGTGCACAAGGGTCTTAAATAAACATATCTCAGGTACGCTTTATTTCTATTTCTGTATAGCTTTTTTTTTAACATGTCCTAATGCTGCTAGAAATTAAAGGACTACTGAAATGATTTTTTTTTATTTAAACGGGGATAGCAGATCCATTCTATGTGTCATACTTGATCATTTCGCGATATTGCCATATTTTTGCTGAAAGGATTTAGTAGAGAACATCGACGATAAAGTTCGCAACTTTTGGTCGCTGATAAAAAAAGCCTTGCCTGTACCGGAAGTAGCGTGACGTCGCAGGTTGAAGGGCTCTTCACATTTTCCAATTGTTTACACCAGCAGCGAGAGCGATTCGGACCGAGAAAGCGACGATTACCCCATTAATTTGAGCCAGGATGAAAGATTCGTGGATGAGGAACGTGAGAGTGAAGGACTAGAGTGCAGTGCAGGACGTATCTTTGTTCGCTCTGACCGTAACTTAGGTAAAAGGGCTCATTGGATTCCACACTTTTTCCTTTTTCTATTGTGGATCACGGATTCGTATTTTAAACCACCTCGGATACTATATCCTCTTGAAAATGAGAGTCGAGAACGCGAAATGGACATTCACAGTGACTTTTATCTCCACAACAATACATCGGTGAAGCACTTTAGCTACGGAGCTAACGTGATAGCATCGTGCTTAAATGTAGATAGAAACAAAAGAAATAAGCCCCTGACTGGAAGGATAGACAGCAGATCAACAATACTACTATCAGGAGACACCGAACCAAACACTGGACCTGTAACTACACGGTTAATGCTGTCCCGCCTGTCGAAGCCTAGCAATGCTGTTGCTAACGACGCCATTGTAGCTAACTTAGCTACGGGACCTCGTCAGAGCTTTGATAAAAACATTAGCGCTCCACCTACACCAGCCCTCATCTGCTCATCAACACCCGTGCTCACCTGCGTTCCAGCGATCGACGGTGCAACAAAGGACTTCACCCGATCTTCGATGCGGTCGGCGGCTAGCGTCAGATAGCGCGTCTGCTATCCTCAAAGTCCTCCTGGTTGTGTTGCTGCAGCCAGCCACTAATACACCGATCCCACCTACAGCTTTCTTCTTTGCAGTCTTCATTGTTCATTAAACAAATTGCAAAAGATTCACCAACACAGATGTCCAGAATACTGTGGAATTTTGCGATGAAAACAGAGCTGTTTGTATTGAGATACAATGTGTCCGAATACTTCCGTTTCAACCATTGACGTCACGCGCAAAACGTCATCATACATAGACGTTTTCAACCGGAAGTTTCGCGGGAAATTTAAAATTGCACTTTATAAGTTAACCCGGCCGTATTGGCATGTGTTGCAATGTTAAGATTTCATCATTGATATATAAACTATCAGACTGCGTGGTCGGTAGTAGTGGGTTTCAGTAGGCCTTTAAAGTGTACTTCTAAACCAAGTTTCATTGTATATTGTGTGCAATGACAAAACCATCTGATCTAATCTAAATGAAACAAGTTAACAGCAATTCATTAATCATTAAATATTTTAGATATGCTCATAATTCTGACTCATTTGTTCCGCATTATTTCTATAAAGGGGCATGCTTCTGCTTATTTCAGGGACGTTACACAAAATGACGAAAATGGAGGAATTGTGACCAGGTTATAGGTCTTCAGTTCCCCAAAAACAAAAAAAAGTATTTTTCCTGTTGCCTCCTTGATTCAGTTTCTATACACAATTATTTCATCGGAAAACATAGTTTCTGGCGGCGATTTTTTTTAAGGAAAAAGTTATATATTATCGTACCCGGCTGTTTACAAGACTTATGATTGGCATACAAATGAAAGCTGGCATAACCAACCCGATCATACTTCAACGTCACAGAACATGTGTACATTTGAAACATACCGTATTTTCCGGACTATAAGTCACACTTAAAATCCTTTTTTTTTCCTCAAAAGTCGACAGTGCGCCTTATAACCCGGTGCGCCTAATGTACGGAATAATTGTGGTTTTGCTTACTGACCTCAAAGCTATTTTATTTGGTACATGGTGAAATGATAAGTGTGAACAGTGGATGGCAGTCAAACATAAGAGATACGTGTAGACTGCAATAGAATGGCAGTCACACACAATACATATGTGTAGACTGCAATATGAATCTAGTAAACAACACCAACATTTTTTATGTTCCATTATAAATATAGAACATTACACACGGCGCTCAAAAATCTATCAAAATGTTTCAGTACGACTTTGGTAAGCTATGAAGCCACACCGCTTGATGGATCGTACTGCTCTTCAACATACGAGTATTATTATGGTGTGTGTATAAAGTAAGACATATTATCTGGTGTTTTGTTTCGCAATATTATGCAATGGCAACTTTTCTTACCTTCTGGTACCTGCTGATCTGTATTTGGGATCTGCATAATTCCTGAAAAATTGCACATGCCCGCATTTGTTTTCTTGTTATGGGATATTGATCCTCCGCTGTTGTCATTTCTAATATAAAGTAGTGTAAATTTCTTACCTATATCTGCCATGAAAGCACTAAAACATACATACCGGTGTAGTGAGTATACATTATTCACCAAAGGAACTTCAGTTATTAGAGAGTTCCGGTCGGACAGTTTTTCACGGGACACGTTTCCGGCGGATGAGGAGATGCTGCTCCGTTATTGATTTAAAGGGCTACTGAAACCCACTACTACCGACCACGCAGTCTGATAGTTTATATATCAATGATGAAATCTTAACATTGCAACACATGCCAATACGGCCGGGTTAACTTATAAAGTGCAATTTTAAATTTCCCGCTAAACTTCCGGTTGAAAATTCCTTTGGAGGATGACGTATGCGTGTGACGTAGCCAGTGAAACAGAGGTATGTCTTCCCCATTGAAGCCAATACGAAATAGCTCTGTTTTCATCTCATTATTCCACAGTATTCTGGACATCTGTGTTGGTGAATCTGTTGCAATTTGTTCATTGCATTATGGAGAAAGAAGCTGAGCATGCAAAGAAGAAAGTTGTCGGTGCGAAGCGGAGTATTTTGCGAGGAAAGTCAGCAACACAACACAGTCTGTGTTTCATTGTTTACATTCCCGAAAGATGCAGTCAAGATCGAAGAACTCTGTCCGAGACTCTTACCAGGAGGACTTTGATTTGGATACACAGACGCAGACGCGATACCGTGAGTACGCAGCTGCGCTTCCAAACATTTGATCGCTTGCCCGTACGTGCGTGTCACGTACGTAACTTTGGTTAAATATATAAGCTTTATGAACCTTGGGTTAGGTGAACGGTCCTTTGGGCTGAGTGAGTGTGTGTGTTGTGCAGGTGTTTGAATTGTATTGGCGGGTTATATGGACGGGATCCCGTCCATATAACCCGCTCGAGCTATAACTAGCTCGAGCTAGTAGCTAGGAGCTAGCATAACAAACACCTAGGTGTTTTTATGCTGGATTAATTTGTGGCATATTAAATATAAGCCTGGTTGTGTTGTGGCTAATAGAGTATATATATGTCTTGTGTTTATTTACTGTTGTAGTCATTCCCAGCTGAATATCAGGTCCCACCCGCCTCTCACAGCATCTTCCCTATCTGAATCGCTTCCACTCCCCACTAGTCCATCACTTGCACTTTCCTCATCCACAAATATTTCATCCTCGCTCAAATTAATGGGGAAATCGTCGCTTTCTCGGTCCGAATCTCACTTCTGGCGGCCATCATTGTAAACAATAGGGAACTTTGCGGATATGTTCACCCGACTACGTCACGCTACACCTTTTTTTTATCAGATACCAAAAGTTGCGATCTTTATCGTCGTTATTCTATACTAAATCCTTTCAGCAAAAATATGGCAATATCGCGAAATGATCAAGTATGACACATAGAATAGATCTGCTATCCCCGTTTAAATAAAAAAAATCATTTCAGTAGGCCTTTAAGTGAAGTCTGAATGTCATTAAAACAGTTAGCTCCATCTTTTGACACTTCTTCCACTCCCGTCCTTGCACGCTACACCGCTACAACAAAGATGACGGGGAGAAGACGCTGTCGAAGGTGAGCCACGTAAATAAGACCGCTCACAAAACGGTGCATCCTGAAGCGACTGTCAGAAAGCGGCTTGAAGATGATCTGTAAAACATAATCTATGCAACATTTTGACCAAAGAACTACCATTACAGGTTATGTAGACCACAAGGCAGTGTTTTCCATTTAGAAAAAAATAATAATAATATGACTCCTTTAATGCGCCCTATAATCCGGTGCGTCTTATATATGAAAAAATATCGAAAATAGAGCATTCATCTGCAGTGCGCTTTATAATCCGTTGCACCCTATGGTTCAGAAAATACGGGAAACAAAAGTCTGGAAAGTTGGAAATGTACAAACGTGCCCCTTTAAATAAATTGTACTTGCTTTCGCCTCATTCAAAAATGTAAATATTTGTTTACTATGGCAATAAAATAGTTTTGTTAAAATGAGAACTTTAAAGACATCCTCCCTCACTCTGAATGGCACCCTGTAACATAACACAAATGTTACAACGCTATAAAAAACATTTACAAGTAAATTTACGGTTTATGTGATGAGATTCCTTAGATATCTTCAGAAGTTATTGTCTCCAATTGTGTTCTAATGCCAAGCAATCATTTGCAAGTATTACTTTAACCAAAAAGGACATGTGTCATTAAGACAACAGAATTACGGGCAAGTGTATTGGCTAATTTTCTTTTCTTCTTTCTGTTAAATGAGTGATGTATCCACAGGTGATAATAAGCAAAATCCCATGCATGATTCAGTAGATCAATTACTAGAAGAGCCTATAAAGTCATTAGAGCAGCCTCAGCAACATTAATTCACCTTTTAATTACGGCCTATGCATACAATAATATTAATGAGCTTTAATTTGTTAGTCACGGCCCAATTAGAGTGAAGAAGAGAGTTGTCCCCATAATAATGAAACTAATTCGCCTGATTTCCCTTGACAAAAGGTCTCCAGATTAACCCACACCGCTTTCCGGAGATCCAGTAGAGGTAGAAAGATGATGATGAAGAAATAATGAGGAAATATAAATAATCTGATCCATACTTCAGATGTGATCTTCAGTTTTTAACAAGCTATGGCAAAAACATTAGTCAATGATCCTCTGTTTGACAAAAATGATCAGCTGTTTTAAGGATGGTTTTTGTTTTGTTTTTTTTTGTCATAAAAAAATACAATCATGTGTGCTTACGGACTGTATCCCTGCAGACTGTATTGATCCATATTGATACATAATGTAGGAACCAGAAATATTAAAGGCCTACTGAAAGCCACTACTACCGACCACGCAGTCTGATAGTTTATATATCAATGATGAAATCTTAACATTGCAACACATGCCAATACGGCCGGGTTAACTTATAAAGTGACATTTAAAATTTCCCGGGAAATATCCGGCTGAAACGTCGCGGTATGATGACGTATGCGCGTGACGAAATCAGAGTAACGGAAGTTATGGTACCCCGTAGAATCCTATACAAAAAGCTCTGTTTTCATTTCATAATTCCACAGTATTCTGGACATCTTTTGCAATTTTTTTAATGAACAATGAAGGCTGCAAAGAAGACAGTTGTAGGTGGGATCGGTGTATTAGCAGCGGACTACAGCAACACAACCAGGAGGACTTTGTTGGAGCGCTAGCTGCGCTAGCCGCGCTATTCGCGCTAGCCGCGCTAGCCGCCGACCTCACCTTGACTTCCTACGTCTCCGGGCCGCCAAACGCATCGGGTGAAGTCCTTCGTCCTTCTGCCGATCGCTGGAACGCAGGTGAGCACGGGTGTTGATGAGCAAATGAGGGCTGGCTGGCGTAGGTGGAGAGCTAATGTTTTTAGCATAGGTCTGTGCGGTCCGGTTGCTAAGTTAGCTTCAATGGCGTCGTTAGCACAGCATTGTTAACCTTCGCCAGCCTGGAAAGCATTAACCGTGTATTTACATGTCCACGGTTTAATAGTATTGTTGATTTTCTATCTATCCTTCCAGTCAGGGGTTTATTTCTTCTGTTTCTATATGCAGTTAAAGCAAGATGCTATCAGGTTAGCTCGTAGCTAAAGCATTTCGCCGATGTATTGTCGTGGAGATAAAAGGCACTGAATGTGCATTTCGCGTTCTCGACTCTCATTTTCAAGAGGATATAGTATCCGAGGTGGTTTAAAATACAAATCCGTGATCCAAAATAGAAAAAGGAGAATGTGGAATCCAATGAGCCAGCTTGTACCTAAGTTACGGTCAGAGCGAAAAAAGATACGTCCATCACTGCCTCTCAAGTCCTTCACTGTAACGTTCCTCATCTACGAATCTTTCATCCTCGCTCAAATTAATGGGGTAATCATCACTTTCTCGGTCCGAATCTCTCTCGCTCCATTGTAAACAATGGGGAATTGTGAGGAATCCTAGCTCCTGTGACGTCACGCTACTTCCGGTACAGGCAAGGCTTTTTTTATCAGCGAGCAAAAGTTGCGAACTTTATCGTCGATTTTCTCTACTAAATCCTTTCAGCAAAAATATGGCAATATCGCGAAATGATCAAGTATGACACATAGAATGGATCTGCTATTCCCGTTTAAATTAAAAAAAAATCATTTCAGTAGGCCTTTAATAACAGAAAGAAACAACCCTTTTGTGCGAATGAGTGTGAATGACTGTAAATGGGGGAGGGAGGTTTTTTGGGTTGGTGCACTAATTGTAAGTGTATCTTGTGTTTTTTATGTTGAATTAATAAATATTTTATTTATTTGTTTTATTTATTTATTCATTTATTTATTTATTTTTTTCAATTTCTTGTGCGGCCCGGTACCAATTGATCCGCGGACCGGTGCCGGGCCGCGGCCCGGTGGTTGAGGACCACTGCTCTAAGGGATTCATTAACCTACTTCAGTGATTCTCAAACGGTGGTACGTGTACCACAAGTGCTATGCGAGCTCCATCTAGTGGTACACCAAAGAATCACTTGATTAAAATACAGTGTTTTATTTCCCTATATTCAAACACAGTGTTACTGTTTAAATTGTGTGTAATGTTACAGTGGCCAAAAATATATCTGTTGAATAAAACATCTGCTTTGATTTTAATGAATTCTTACTACACTACTGTATTTTAATGTTGGCCATTATAGTGGTACTTGGACAGCCGAGCTTTTTCTGAGGTCGTACTTGGTAAAAAAAAGTTTGAGAACCACTGACCTGGTTTATTAATACTATTTAGCAAGGGGCTTGCAGTGAAACTTTGCGCCATTCACACTTAACAAAACACATCCATTATGTGCGTAAGTTTCCGAA
Source organism: Entelurus aequoreus (assembly GCF_033978785.1). Taxonomy (NCBI): domain Eukaryota; kingdom Metazoa; phylum Chordata; class Actinopteri; order Syngnathiformes; family Syngnathidae; genus Entelurus; species Entelurus aequoreus. Next base: position 18,159,792 of record NC_084732.1, read on the forward strand.
ATAAAACTGTTCTTATGTACATACAGTATATGGAGAATATGAAAAGTAGATACATCAATAAACAGGCTTTTTACATCGCATTTTAAGTTCATAAAGTGGTCACTTTGTTTTAACAATTGGTTTTCCTTTATGATAGACCCTATGTGTCAAAGTCAAATTATCTATGGCCCCTGGGATGATATTTGATTAGTATTAAAACCGGCCCGCAGGCCACAGTCGCCTGCTGCTGTTTTGCACGCACCAATACTCCATCGGTGTTGGCGCTAGGAATTTTCAAAATGGGATCCCAGGGACCCCATCAAGTCATAAAAATGGGGTGCCACAGTAAATTTTTGGGGTCCCACTTTTTTGTAACCGTTTTGAAAACAAATGATAAATGTATGCATTATCCTGTTATATCTCACATTCTATATTGTGTTTTGGAAAAAGGTTGTTATAAATGTTACTTAATTCATTAAAAAAATAATCCAAAAGAAAACACATTTTTATGCATATGTAAATTTAGTCCGTTATAATCATTCATTCACTTTCTTCTTTCCTTAATGGATCTAAACTTTACCCCTGCCGGTATTTTTTTTATGTTTTTATTGTAATATTTTCAGAATGTGTTTGTTTTATTTCTGGCCAAAGTAAGACGAAGAAAAAAATCTGAAGTTGTCTTTATTTTTTAGTTTTAATGCCATGATTTTAATAGTCAGGCTCGCATGTGCACAGATTTTCCTTCATGCGGCCCCTGAGCTAAAATGAGTTTGACACCCCTGTGGTAGACTATCTGCATAACTCTGTCATAACCTTTTACAAAAACCATATTGGAATGTTTAACAAAGATGAGAAAAGTGCATGTATGGAAAATTTTTGCTCTGCTTTCACTTAACTTACTGCTACGAACACGCTTGTTTGCCCCCCGAGCGCTTGAGGCCGAGTCAACAGCAACCAAGCGTGATGCCGCATGCAACTCAGAAATGGGAAATATTGATGGCAAATTCAAACAAATTAGGATTCCAGGATAAGATTGTATCGAAAACTGAAGTTCCATCGTATTTTTTCTAAGTTGATATTGAAAGCAATAAAAAAAACAGGACAATTTCTTCGAAGGTAAAATACAAAGGTGGTAGTTATCATGAAGAGTCACAATACCTGTGGCGTCGTGACCCTGAAGGTTGCGCCCGTGGTGGGAGTGGCAGGTCGCGGCGAGATGCTATTCTGGGTCTGACCCTGGGCCTGGGCCTGGGCCTGAGCCTGAGCCTGGGCTTGAGCTTGAGCCAAGGCCTGCTGAGGGATCAACACCAGCTGGCCTAACTCGGTCCGGACCAACACCATGCCTGAGGAAGCATGGGGACATTAGTTTTAAAGACACAGCGGGATGGGAAACAGCAGCACATACCAAATTAGGGGGAATAAACTACATTAATGAGCTTTTTCAAGCAGGCTACTGAAAAAAGAAATCCCAGACCAACGGGTACAAAATAGTTTAGTTCAACAATATGACAGCAGGTACTTAAAATATGATTTGAAAGTAAAAATGTAATCAAAATGTGCCCATAACTTTTTGAGCTATCAATACTGTAATGAAAGCAACGGAGTGAAGCTTTGTGTCAGTCAGCCGTTGTCTTTGTCTCTGTGGGTGGAGGCGTGGACGCTATCATATACAGCGCTTATAAAATGTATCGTAGTAGAAATTATCCGCCCCAAAATGTAATCACTTGTTCCTTCTTTCATTTTATACCTTTTCTAAAAGTTTAATAAAAATCTGCTCATAACTTTTTGAGCAGTCTATAAGTGCAATGAAAGAAACTGTCTCCACAAAGTCGCTGATATACTCAAGCAAGGAAGAGTAAGGGAAAGTTAATATCGGAGAAATGATCCGATTAGCTTCAAATATCTAATACAGACCTAGGCAAAATATTGCCCACGGGCCGTGTCACGCCAAATTTCTTCCCCCCTACAAAAACCTGCCCCCATTTACTTTCGGGGTCACGTTTCCTCTTACGTCATCCCATAGCTTGTGCTTGTAATTTTTTTTTTTTTTTTTTTTTTTTTTTTTTTAATTATAATATAGCGTTAACAAAACGTCTGTATTAATCGGACAAATTAACTTGAGGATATTCCTGACTCAATGCACATTTGACTCGTGGACATATGCGGAAATGAATAACAGTGTACAATAAGTTAATTCATTATCAATCAACATTATCAAACTTTATTAAAACTAAATTTATTCGTTAAATTCAGTTTTTTTTAGTTCTCTGTGTAAGTGAACTAAATTAAAATGACTTCCAGCGACGGGCAGTCAAAGCCGAAGTGCTATCGATCGCTGTCAATGACGTAAGAGGAAACATGACATGACCACGGAAGTAAATGGGGGGTGAAGGTTTTTGTAGGGAGGAAGAAATTTGGCGTGACAGCCGCATACGGCCTGTTAAGATTTTCAATCTGGTCCGCCGGACATTTCCAATTAATTTTTATTCATTTTAAACATCGAAACTGTAGCCGTCCTTATGAAATACAGTGCTGTTTTCAAACTATTGTAAGTCTTGAACTATAGAAAGTATTTCAATAGTTGGTTTTGATTGATATATGAGTTATTACGGAAAGCAGCTCAGGCAAGGCACCAAGCAAAGGTTGGTTAAAGAGCGGCCAGCCCGAGATATGCGTGTCAGGGACAGATGCTAAAGCAGATTTTTACAAACAAGTTCTGCAGAAAAGTGATATTAAATCAGAGTGCAGGTGTTTTTTGACCCTTTCTGTTCATATTTCACTGTGTTTGTTGCATTTTGTTTGCGTTTTGCTTGATTGTAAAAAAAGTCGATTAAGGAGGTGGCCTGGGAAGTAAAAGAGGAGCAACGTTCAAATGTTTTTAATATTCAGTGTTTTCTCGTTCATAGTTAATACTGTAATTCTTTATTTTTACGTACATTCTTGGGGTCTCATTCAGTAAAAAAACTATAAAATTCTATACTGTTTTATGAGATTGTCTGTCATAAGGTTTTTAATATTCTATAAGATATTATTGTGAGTTTTTGTATTAGTGTTCCTGAAAAAAGGGACGCACACATACTGTACAACAGATTTTTACAGCTAATTATACATATACACTACCGTTCAAAAGTTTGGGGTCACCCAAACAATTTTGTGGAATAGCCTTCATTTCTAAGAACAAGAATAGACTGTCGAGTTTCAGATGAAAGTTCTCTTTTTCTGGCCATTTTGAGCGTTTAATTGACCCCACAAATGTGATGCTCCAGAAACTCAATCTGCTCAAAGGAAGGTCAGTTTTGTAGCTTCTGTAACGAGCTAAACTGTTTTCAGATGTGTGAACATGATTGCACAAGGGTTTTCTAATCATCAATTAGCCTTCTGAGCCAATGAGCAAACACATTGTACCATTAGAACACTGGAGTGATAGTTGCTGGAAATGGGCCTCTATACACCTATGTAGATATTGCATATTGCACCAAAAACCACATATTTGCAGCTAGAATAGTCATTTACCACATTAGCAATGTATAGCGTGTATTTCTTTAAAGTTAAGACTAGTTTAAAGTTATCTTCATTGAAAAGTACAGTGCTTTTCCTTAAAAAATAAGGACATTTCAATGTGACCCCAAACTTTTGAACGGTAGTGTATACAGGTATATATACAGTACAGGCCAAAAGTTTGGACACACCTTCTCATTCAATGTGTTTTCTTTATTTTCATGACTATTTACATTGTAGATTGTCACTGAAGGCATAAACACTATAAATGAACACATGTGGAGTTATGTACTTAACAAAAAAGGTGAAATAACTGAAAACATGTTTTATATTCTAGTTTCTTCAAAATAGCCACCATTTGCTCTGATTACTGCTTTACACACTCTTGGCATTCTCTCGATGAGCTTCAAGATGTACTCACCTGAAATGGTTTTCACTTCACTGGTGTCATAGTTTTGATGCCTTCAGTGACAATCTACAATGTAAATAGTAATGAAAATTAAGAAAACACACTGAAATTGCAGTTTCACTGCAATAAGGCGCTTTTGGTAGCCATCCACAAGCGTCTGGCAAGCTTCTGGTTGAATTTTTGACCACTCCTCTTGACAAAATTGGTGCAGTTCAGCTAAATGTGTTGGTTTTCTGACATGGACTTGTTTCTTCAGCATTGTCCACACGTTTAAGTCAGGAGTTTGGGAAGGCCATTCTAAAACCTTAATTCTAGCCTGATTTTTTTTGTCATTCCTTTACCACTTTTGACATGTGTTTGGAGTCATTGTCTTGTTGGAACACTCAACTGCGCCCAAAACCAAACCTGCGGGCTGATGATTTTATGTTGTCCTGAATAATTTGGAGCTAAACCTCCTTTTTCATTGTCCCATTTAAAGCACCAGTTCCATTGGCAGCAAAACAGGCCCAGGGAATAATACTACCACCACCATGCTTGACGGTAGGGATGGTGTTCCTGGGATTAAAGGCCTCACCTTTTCTCCTCCAAACATATTGCTGGGTATTGTGGTCAAACAGCTCAATTTTTGTTTCATCCGACCACAGAGCTTTCCTCCAGAAGGTCTTATCTTTGTCCATGTAATTGCAAGGACATGTAACCAAATATTAACATTGCTGTATGTATACTTTTGACCCAGCGGATTTGGTCACATTTTCAGTAGACCCATAATGAATTCATAAAAGAACCAAACATTATGAACGTTTTTTTTGTGACAAACAAGTATGTGCTCCAATCAGTCTATCACAAAAAAAAAAAGCTTTGTAGAAATAATTGGAAACTCAAGACAGCCATGACATTATGTTCTTTACAAGTTTATGTAAACTTTTGACCACAGCTGTATAGATATATATATATATATCTATATATATATATATAGATATATATATATACATACATACATACATACATCGTACATCTCAGCCAAACTTCAGTCTACAAGAAGCATTACTGGTGCCAAGATACTTAATGGGTCGTAAACTGAGCTCACGATGGATAGGACATTTCTCCTGGTGGGTGCTTTATTTGGCATAATGATCTTGAATCTGAAGCTGCCTGACTGGATACACCAGTGAACACCCAATGCTATTTCCATTCAAAGTGCATCCCTATCAAGGTCGAGGTCCTAAACCTCAGTAGATTGCTAAATCCACCTTTTCCAAACAGCTCTCAGAGTGTGGTACAATGATACGCCCTTTTCTTCTGACTAGACTGATTTAAGAAAGTTGTCAACATAGGCTTGGCTGTTTAATTGATCCTTGCTATCCTCTGCACATTTGCGCAGAGCAACGCTGGCGCAACTTGGAGATGATGTAGCACCAAACAAGTGAACTATCATTTTGTATTACACCAACTCATGACTGATAGTGCCCGATTGCCGTCGGAGCAGGTTATTGGGACCGAAACCAAATTGGAAACGGAGAAGGTTAGAATCTTTATATGGCACCCACACCTGCTGGAAAATAGCCTCAATGTCTGCCATTACTGTCACTGTTTCCTGCCGGAACCTGTGATTACACCAAGGAAGGTGCCGGTGAGCAATCGGTTATTTAAAGTAACATTGCGCCGCAATCAAAGATCACTCTGAATTTCGTCTTTTTTTGATTGAAAAACTCGATGATGTGGAAGATACCAAACTCGGCCATCCTCAAGGCTAAATTCGTTGATGGGTACTTTCACAGTATAGCCCTTTTCGATAATGCCACTCATAAACGTTGGGTACTCGGCTTAAAATTCTGATTTAAGTTCAGAGACCACAGCTTGGCTACTTTTTGATTATTTGGGAACTTGATGTTCTTGTTCCTCAGTGGCAATGCAATGTTGTAATGCCCATCCACAAGTCTTACTGATTGTGAGGCCATGTCAAGGAATTGATGATCCTCCATAGACATTTCCTGTCGGTCACCTCACTGGCGCTCTGGGAAGTTGCTCCAAATCTGCGAATTCCAGAGTTCATCTAATCTGGTAACTGATATGCAATTTGCTGAGATTTGTGTCCGTCCATGTGTTGTACTGTGACTGATACCTTCTGTGAGAGGTGCATTGATTGGCCAGCACCAAGGCAACAAAAGTGATACAATTCGTATCAAAGGGTATATTAAAAGCCTATTACATGTTTTAATCAATTTTCACTAAAAATCATAAATTAACTAGCTACAATATACAACTATAGCCTACTACTGTACAGTACATTTATTTACTATGTGAGTTTTACAAAAATAAATGTAAAGTAATTTGAGAGAATAATGAGTGTGACATGTAGTTTGAATACACTTGTTGCATTTTGGATGTATTGTCTGGTTATTAGCAGGCGCATGAGCGCTGTCCATTGCTGTATCTGTCACCTTTGCACGTGAACATTTTTTCCATTGTTGTTTGTGTCAGGCTCAACTATTTATTGAATTGTCTTTATATTTCATTTTCCTTTATTTGACCAGGTAAAAACTCATTGAGATTAAAATCTCTTTTGCAAGAGTGACCTGGCCAAAAGGGCAGCAGAAACAGGTTTCATAAATACATAGAACAACAAAAAACATAACATAAACATAAAAACACGCAATAGGTAAAAGGACCTTTTGGTTAGAGTGTCCGCCCTGAGATCGGTAGGTCGTGAGTTCAAATCCCGGCCGAGTCATACCAAAGACTATAAAAATGGGACCCATTACCTCGCTGCTTGGCACTCAGCATCAAGGGTTGGAATTGGGGGTTAAATCACCAAAATGATTCCCGAGCGCGGCCACCGCTGCTGCTCACTGCTCCCCTCACCTCCCAGGGGGTGGAACAAGGGGATGGGTCAAATGCAGAGAGTAATTTCACCACACAGAGTGTGTGTGTGTAACTATCAGTGGTACTTTTTTTGAATAAAATGTTTCAATAAAAACACATTTAATAAGTACAGTGCCCAATAGAAACAGCTTCCCGATCCTTTAAAATGGCTGTCAAATTCAGTTAAAATTGAGAACTAAATGTCATGAAAATCAATTATTTTCTTAGCCCACCCACGAGTCGGTCAAGCCATCTCTTAGCCCCGGGAGAAAAAAAAATTGGAGCAGTCTCTTTATTCCGCCCATAAAGCCCTCTGAAAAATTATACTCCATTTATATCTTGTCACCTGACAATTAACAAAGTATTAGCAATATTGTTATTATAAGCTCTAACGCAGACAAACTTGTTTAGTGCCGCTGTGATTAAAGAAAGCTGGCGAGCTTATGCAGCTATTGACATAGTGAGCTGCTGCTTGCTGCTGTTGCATCGCCTCTGAGCTGGTAAAGGTAAATTCTAGATTATAAATCATGTCTCTCGCCCACATATTAGAAAGTTGTGGCCATAAACTGAGAAGTTGGTCAATGATATTCAACTTAAACCCGGAGATGGCTAGAAATACACAAAAAGACACTCCTTTGTGGCAACTTTTTTTTTTAACCTGAGTGAGTAATTCTTCATCTAAGCGGGAATATAAGAACATTGACATTGTACAGTAAGTGATTGTTTTGTTATGTTCATGTTTTGTAGGGCTGTGAATCTTTGGGCACCAAACAATTTGATTTGATTCTTAGGGGTAACGATTCAATTTAGAATTGATTCTTGATTTAAACCAATTCTCAATTCAAAATCAATACTTTTTTAATAACATTGGTGCCAGTTACAGCAATGCAGGCCTTTGATAGAAAATAATGGTCATACTTATTCAGTCTTTTACCTAGATACGAACTCGGACACAATTTTCCTAAATGGGCTAAAATCTTACATAGGAATCCAATGGCAAGTGTGTTAATGCATAACCTGATTTCAAAGCCAATATCTTTGGAAAGATCGACACGCCAGCAGTGCCCCCATCACCGTTGTTGTTTATACTTGTCATAGAGCAGGGGTGTCCAAAGTGCAACCCGGGGGCCATTTGCGGCCCGCAGCTAATTGTTTACCGGCCCGCCACACATTCTGAAAATGCTATTGCAAAAATTATTTTAAAAAAACATTTAAAAAAGTAGAATGAGGTGAAATCTAACTAGAAAAAGTTGCATTGTTGACACAAAACTGCCATGCAGGCTGTTTTTTTTCTCTTTTGTCTATCTTTATTTTTCTTTTTTTGCCATTGCTAAAAAAAAATAAAAAACAATGTTATAATGAATTATTGACCTATTCGAGGCTCCAATTATTTCAAATATTTCACTTTAAAAATGTTTTATGTGGAAAATATTGCATATATTGTGTGGTTGCCATACAAAAACATCAACGTTTTCTTTGACAAAATAGCATAAAACAAACAAAACAATAGTTATAAATGATAAATGGGTTATACTTGTATAGCGCTTTTCTACCTTCAAGGTACTCAAAGCGCGTTGAGAGTATTTCCACATTCACCCATTCACACACACATTCACACACTGATGGCGGGAGCTGCCATGCAAGGCGCTAACCAGCAGCCATCAGGAGCAAGGGTGAAGTGTCTTGCCCAAGGACACAACGGTTCAAACGTAAAATTGACAGATATATCTGAAGTTGATCTCGTAACTTAAGTGTTGAAAGTTTAAAAAAAACGAATACAAATGTATCACTTTGAGTGGGGCACCTTTTGTATCCTAAATATATTTAATGGGATTTTATTTTTATTTTCACTGTGATTACTCAAAAATAACAATTAATTAATATCAATGGTGTCTTGCATTATTGATGTTTTTAAGGCTCTAATTACTTCACATCAAACATTGCTTTCTGAATGTTTTGGGCAGTGGGGGAAATACTGCTTATTTCAGTTTTATTATAAAAAACAAAGTTGTCTTGACAGAAAAGGCATAAAACCTTTTTGGTTTTTTAAATTTTATATCAACCTAAAGTTGATATACCAGGGATCCTCAACAGGCGGACCGCGGTCCATGTCCGGACCCAGCGACGTGTCCGTCTGGACCCAGCACGAATTACAGTAAAAAAAATAAAATTAAAAAAAATTTAATTTTTTTAAAAATTATAATTATTATAAAAAACTATAATAATTGTATTTATCTTAGAGGTATCGCTAGCGCAAGTCAATATTATTTGTTGTTTTTAGTCAAATATCAAATATCTCCGTTTCGTTTACACTTCTCCGTGTCTCTCTCTTTCTCTCAGAGAGAGAAAGAGAGAGAGACGGGGTGAGAGCGAGAGAACGCCACTCTGATTGGCTGCGGAATCAGCCAATCAGAGTATGGGTTGTCATCTCTATCAAAACGACGCGCTGATAGGCTGTTACCACCTGGGTCACACAGCGCTCATGCCACATGCATGGAACCTTTCGCTGCAGACACACAGTTGTCTAGTATCGCTACTTCGCTAACTGTTCACTCGTCAGTCACTGAATGTGAATCAAATCACAATGGCATGCTCCAAGTTGGCCCAGGCTGGTAAAAGAAAGGTGGACAGGGAAAACCGACGTTTCAAGGAAGAATGGACAGAGCAATATGTTTTCATCCTACCTACTGCAAGTACCAGACCAATGTGTCTAATATGCAACAGTACTGTTGCGCTGGTGAAAAGTGAAAATCTGAAACGTCACTATCTGAAAGAGCACCGCGAATTTGAAGAGACATTTCCTCATGATTCAGAGCTAAGAAAAAAAGAAATCACGAGGCTGAAAAAGTCATATGAAACATCAAGCAAGATTTTTGTTAAATCTATGACACAACAACAAATAGCAACAGAGTGCTCACTCAGAGTGGCATGGGTTTTGGGTAAACACAAGAAGCCATTCTCTGGTGCAGAAATTATTAAATAATGCTTGACTGAAGTGATGGGTGCCATGTTTGAAGGCAAAGAAAAGGAGGAAATGACAGCTAAAATAAATCAAATCCCACTCTCTGATGCCACAGCTACCAGACGTACTGAAATATTTATTTTATTTAATTTCTTATTTATTTTTCTTTCAAAGAAAATCTTTCATGTATTTTATTGGATATTTATTTTATTTTTGTTAATTTTAAGAAAATTTTAAACTACTACCTACCTCCTGCTACTATATAAGTTTGACCGATAATAAACGGACCCAGCCTGTTTCAAAATAACATTTGTGGACCTTCAAGATTTGTACTTGAGGACCTCTGTGATATACTGTAGAGATTTACTGTAAGCGTTAAATAAAAATTATAAAAAAATAATTTGACTTGTTTTTAACATTTTAATGACTTAGACCCTTTATGGTCCCCGGGAGCCCTAAAGGTAAAAAAAAAACAAAATCCATTTATTTTGTTAAGATTTGAAAATGAAAACTATCGAAATGGCCCCCGCAGGCTTTAATTTTTCCGTGTGCGGCCCTCAGTGGAAAAAGTTTGGACACCCCCGTCATAGAGCCATTGGCAAAACCAACACAGTAGATGTTACATTAGGAGAACAAGAGCATAATATATTGTTATATGCAGATGATGTGATTAATTTCTTAACAAACCTAGGCAGCAGTATTCCAAATATACACTACCGTTCAAAAGTTTGGGGTCACCCAAACAATTTTGTGGAATAGCCTTCATTTCTAAGAACAAGAATAGACTGTCGAGTTTCAGATGAAAGTTCTCTTTTTCTGGCCATTTTGAGCGTTTAATTGACCCCACAAATGTGATGCTCCAGAAACTCAATCTGCTCAAAGGAAGGTCAGTTTTGTAGCTTCTGTAACGAGCTAAACTGTTTTCAGATGTGTGAACATGATTGCACAAGGGTTTTCTAATCATCAATTAGCCTTCTGAGCCAATGAGCAAACACATTGTACCATTAGAACACTGGAGTGATAGTTTCTGGAAATGGGCCTCTATACACCTATGTAGATATTGCACCAAAAACCAGACATTTGCAGCTAGAATAGTCATTTACCACATTAGCAATGTGTAGAGTGTATTTCTTTACAGTTAAGACTAGTTTAAAGTTATCTTCATTGAAAAGTACAGTGCTTTTCCTTCAGAAATAAGGACATTTCAATGTGACCCCAAACTTTTAAACGGTAGTGTAGTTCGATACATAGACTTTTTTTTTTTCTGGTTACAACCCCGAGAGGGACAAGAGGTAGAAAATGGATGGATGGATGGATATTAACCATACAAAATCCTTCATATTGTTTTTAAATAGGGATGAAAGGTCAAACCCAGTGGTAAAAACTCAATTTGTCAATGCAAGAGAGGGATTCACATATCTTGAGGTCAAGATTACAACTTCAACTAAAACAATTACATTAAAATTAAATCAATGTCATGCAGGACTCCCTTGATAAAGATATTCTTAATCTCAGTGGGACTTTTCTGGGTAAATAAAGGTTAAAAGACTTAATAAAAAATTGTCCCTTCAAATTATGATCCTTTAACTGAATACATAAAAGAAACACTGGATCGCTGGATGACGTTGCTTATATTGACATTTGGTTGTATGAATATAGAAAACATTTGTATATTGCCTAAATTTCTATTTTTTTAGGGCTGTGAATCTTTGGGCACCACACGATTCGATTCCATTCATGGGGGTAATGATTCTCGATTCAAAACGATTCCCGATTTAAAATCTATACTTTTTAATAACATTGGATGCCAGGTCTATGATAACTACATTCCTCCATAAAATACATAAACAGCTCTGATAAATTTCTATATTACATAAAAGACAGCTGGTTTTGTTTAATAAAATGCTTCCAAAACATTTAATAAAGTCAAATACAAATAAGGCAATAGGAGAAGTATCACACACTTCTCTTTTCTAAAGTAACTATGTACAGCAGATATGGGCACTTATATCAACAATATGATTTGCCTGAGTGGCTGGACAGGACAGATTGAAAAAACAAACTAATTTATGATTTTTTTGTAATCGATTAAGAATCGTTACTAATAGGGCTGGGTATATATATCGATATATTGTGGGTTTGTCTCTGTGCGATATAGAAAATGACTATATCGTGATATTCGAGTATACGTTCTCACGCAGTTGCTTTTAGCTGCGGGCATTACACTACAGGTGTTTCTCACTCTTTGTTGTCTCTCCTTCTCACAGAGACATAAAACAAGCGCACCTTCTTACATACGTCACATACGTATACGCCCTCGCGGAGCAGAGGTAGCAGCATGGGTAACGTTAGCTGTGGTGCGAGTGGTAATACGAGAGAAAGAAGGTGCGAATCTGGTAACAAATGAAAGAAGAATTCATACCCAAGAAAAACAGCACGGGGTCCATCGTCTGGCGGTGGTTAGGCTTCAAGCGGGAATATGTCGAACAGACAAACGTAATTTGTCAAGTGTGGGGCAAAAGTGTTGCTACAAAACGTAGCATTACTGCTAATATGTAGAATCATTTGAAAAGTCACCCGCTAGAGAATGAAGAGTGTTTGAAACTCCGCATGTCTACATCTCCGTTTGGTGCCACACCAACAAAATGCAGAGGCAACCATTTCCAGATCAACACAGTATGAAAAAAATAGTCAACAACTGAAGGAGATAATATGTTAAAGAGGTTCATTTAGCCTACTAATGTGTATTTATAAATAGTTGATTTATATAGGCTAGTAAGCAAGATAGCCGAAACTTGTCAGGTACAAAACTTTACCTTACTAGCCTATATAAATCAACTATTTATAAATGAAGGAGATAACGTCCGCAGGAACCTACCACATAGCGAAGGACATACACTATTTGATTTCCTATTATGCAGCTCATTTTTATTTGACAGTTATTGAAATATCTTGTGTGACATCATGCACAAAAGTGCACTTTATTTGTTTTTAGCTATTGTAGTGGCATTCTGTACAAAAAGTGCACTTTAATTTAGTGTTTTTTTGATAAGTCATCTTAGTGACATCATGCACAAAAGTGCACCCAAAGCTTGTTTTAAAATGTCTCTGACAATCTTGCACTTTCTGTTTTGGAATGACATGAATGTTTGTGCCACTGCTTAATAACTGTTTAATAAATACAGTTTTGGTCAATTGACTTAGTTGTGATTTCCCTCTCTGCATAAAAGTTTAAAATGAGCATATATTAATGCAGTATGAACAGGAATGTTTTAATGCAGACACATAGAATCATCGTACTGCATCAAGTGTTCATTCAAGGCTAAGGCAAAATATTGAGATTTATATCGTGTATCGTGACATGGCCTAAAAATATTGAGATATTAAAAAAAGGCTATATCGCCCAGCCCTAGTTACAAATAAGAATCGCGATTAATCGTAATTTTTTTTTTTGACACCCCCAATACCTATTTCAATCAATACCCCTAAGCCTGTACAATACGTTTTTCAAAACAATTAATAGTATTTTTACTACATTAATTTGAACACTTAAAACTCCAGGTTGCGATTAAGGTTTCTGTAACTCCCTTATGAAAGAAGAGGGGAACAACTTCCAAGTTTAAAATGGTATAACTGGGCTGCTCAATTACACTCAATGGTGTTCCTTTTCTCAAATGATACAGCCCCATCACGGTTATCTATTGAACAGACGTCAGTATCGTACCTTCCTCTTAAATTATTCCTATATTCAGCAGAATCAAACATCCTAAGAAAATCTCTACCTGAAGAACACTATTGATGTTTGGTTTAAAGCCCCTCCCATCTCTCGGTTTACTCCCTTGTGGGGAAATACAACTTTTATAGCAGGAAGAAATGAAGGAGGCTTTAGAATGTGGGCAGAAAAGGGTTTTGTAAAAGTTGGTGATTTGTATACAAATGGCACACTACTTACATTTGAAAAACTTACTCAAAAACACAAAATACGTAAAAAACACCTTTTTAAATATTCGCACCTCAGACACTATATCCTCAAAATACAGACATATAAACTCAGAACCTCATCTTTCTTACCTGGAACATCTTGCTATTTCACATTTTAAAGGAATAGGCCAATTTCATTGTATTACTCATCTTATGATGACAAATCTTCTACTGACAAATTAGAGGCATGGAACACAGATTTTGGGGAAATTGTTTTGGAGAAGGATTGGAATTGAACTTGCCTTAAAGCAGCACAAAGTAAATTGTCAACCTTTATAAAATATTTTTAAAACTTTTGGGACGATACATTGTCTGACAACTAGTTGAATGACACCGATGTCATGACCTGAGGGAGTCTGTATCGCTCTAACTGGCACTTAGCGACATTGAGGAGGGTGGCAGGAATCCTGCTACACAAACAACTATAAATATGCTGACTTGCTTTCCGGCATACATCACTCCCCCTTTCCCCATTCGTTAAAAAGACGGAAGTCGATGCAAAAGCCTGCGTGCCGCCAGAAAACTAAAAGAAGAAGAAGAAGAATGCCTATGCGCAATTACTAATATCATGGCCGAAGATGCTAAACAACCAAAGAAATGAAAAGTTTTGCCTGAGGAGACAAAATAAGAAAAAGGGATGTTACCCAGATAAATAGACAGTCAAGGATCAACATTGGCCCGGCCCTATCGATTTTGGCAACCCATCGATTTCGGCAAACCACCGTTACTGAGCATGTCCGCACAAACGCAAATATTTTAACCATTTTCTTTGAACAAAATACCCATCGAAAACAGCAGCTCCCTCGTGTAGACATCGTTACTCCACAAGTAAGAAGTCATTTTAAATTACATTGCATTCATAGGATCTTCTGCATTTACATTTGCGTTTTCATGACCATTTGAACAAGAATATTAATTTTGTAGACAAATACAGCGTGAGGTAGTTCACATTGTATATCAACGGACTAACTGCTGAGTCCTAAAATCCCCCCACACATAATACATCATTGCTTTTTTTGCTCCATTATCTGCTGATTTTGCTTTGTTTGTTTGGGGCGCACAACAGTGTGCAGACACAATTGCATCGATGACACCACGCTCACCGACCCGCTCAAACTGCCCGACTTCCACCATCTGGATACCATGTTCGCGCCGCTGCACGTCCTTAATAAAGTTCCATTGATTTGCTTTTGTGATTATGATTAGGTATAAAAGCTGCTTCCATGAAATGCTCAGTCATTCACAAACAAGGATGGGGCGAGGGTCACCACTTTGTGAACAAATGCGTGAGCAAATTGTCCAACAGTTAAAGAACAACATTTCTCAACGAGCTATTGCAAGGAATTTAGGGATTTCACCATCTACGGTCCATATTATCATCAAAAGGTTCAGAGAATCTGGAGAAATCACTGCACGTAAGCAGCATGCCCGTGACCTTCGATCCCTTTGCATCACAAAGCGACATCAGTGTGTAAATGTCCCTGTGCCAACTTTTTTGCAATGTGTTGCTGCCATTAAATTCAAAGTTAATGATTATTAGCAAAAAAAAATGTTTCTCAATTTGAACATTAAGTATCTTGTCTTTGCAGTCTATTCAATTCAATAAAAGTTGAAAAGGATTTGCAAATCAATGTATTCTGTTTTTATTTACGAATTACACTTCACTGGTTTTGGGTTTTGTACCTGTCAAAATGTGCTATTTCTATACCATGAATTATTAAAAGAGAAAAGTACTTGGACAGCACAACCTGTGCCAAGGCATCTCTGGCGTTTAGAAAGGTTATGTTGCTAACTAACAGACCATCAAAGCAATCCTGGCGAAAACATAACCTCATTGAAGAAGGTAATAATTGCAAGTTTACAGTGGGAGCCGTATTTGATATCCAAATCGGCATTCCGAAACTTAAAGTTGCATTTTTTTTACGTGGCTGCCTAATTCAATAGACCTCACTATGAAGTTACGCAACTGGTTGCTTTTTCCAAAGAGGCTGCTAAATTCGACAGAACACCGGCTTTCACTCACTAGTGTGAGCTCAAAGATGAGGAGAGACTTTCGGTTGATGCGGCCTTGGCTCTGTTCCTGCTAAACTGGTAAGTACCTTTCGATGTTAAAATCAAAATGATAATGCTATGTTAGCTATCGAAAACTTGTGTGGTAGCAATAAATAGCCACCGGCTTGATATGATATGAACACTACTTCCTTCAAAAAAACGTTCCCGCTGGTCTTTCTTTGCTTCGCACCTGCATCCGCCTCAATACATTCTTGATATTCGCTAGTCCTCATTGATTATGTGGTCTTCCTTCTGGCAAAACACTACCGCTTTGGTCCACTGGCGCCGCCAAAATCAACAAAAACAAAGTTCTTAAGTGGGTCTTTAAAGCCCAGAAAGAAACAATTTACAGAAGAATGAGGTTACTACAAAACCCAAAACCAGTGAAGTTGGCACGTTGTGTAAATCGTAAGTAAAAACAAAATACAATGATTTGCAAATCCTTTTCAACCTATATTCACTTGAATAGACTGCAAAGACAAGATACTTAACATTCAAACTGGAAAACGTTGTTATTTTTTGCAAATCTTAGCTCATTTGGAATTTGATGCCTGCAACATGTTTCAAAAAAGCTGGCACAAGTGGCAAAAAAGACTGAGAAAGTTGAGGAATGCTCATCAAACACTTATTTGGAACATCCCACTGGTGAACAGGCTAATTGGGAACAGGTGGGTGCCATGATTGGGTATAAAAGCAGCTTCCATGAAATGCTTAGTCATTCACAAACAAGGATGGGCCGAGGGTCACCACTTTGTGAACAAATGTGTGAGCAAATTGTTTAAGAACAACATTTCTCAATGAGCTATTGCAAGGAATTTAGGGATTTCACCATCTACGTTCCGTAATATCATCAAAAGGTTAAGAGAATCTGGAGAAACCACTGCGTGTAAGCAGCAAGACTGAAAACCAACATTGAATGCCGTGACCTTCGATCCCTCAGGCGGTACTGCATCAAAAAAGCGACATCAGTGTGTCAAGGATATCACCACATGGGCTCAGGAACACTTCAGAAAACCACTTGTAGTAACTACAGTTTGGCACTACATCTGTAAGTGCAAGTTAAAACTCTACTATGCAAAGCGAAAGTCATTTATCAACAAGACCCAGAAACGCCGCCGGCTTCGCTGGGCCCGAGCTCATCTAAGATGGACTGATGCAAAGTGTAAAAGTGTTCTGTGGTCTGACGAGTACACATTTCAAATAGTTTTTGGAAACTGTGGACGTTGTGTCCTCCGGAACAAAAAGGAAAAGAACCATCCGGATTGTTATAGGCGCAAAGTTCAAAAGCCAGCATCTGTGATGGTATGGGGGTGTATTGGTTCCCAAGGTATAGGTAACTTGCACATCTGTGAAGACAACATTAATGCTGAAAGGTACATACAGGTTTTGGAGCAACATATGTTGCCATCCAAGTAACGGTGATGGGTCAAATGCAGAGAATAATTTCGCCACCCCTAGTGTGTGTGTGACAATCATTGGCGCTTTAATTTTAACTTAACGTTATCATGGATGCCCCTGCTTATTTCAGCAAGACAATGTCAAGCCACGTGTCACAACAGTGTGGCTTCATAGTAAAAGAGTGCGGGTACTAGACTGGCCTGCCTGTAGTCCAGACCTGTCTCCCATTGAAAATGTGTGGCGCATTATGAAGCCTAAAATACCACAACGGAGACCCCGGACTGTTGAACAACTTAAGTTGTACATCAAGCAAGAATGGGAAAGAATTCCACCTGAAAAGCTTCAAAAATTGGTCTCCTCTGTTCCCAAACGTTTACTGAGTGTTGTTAAAAGGAAAGGCCATGTAACACAGTGGTAAAAATGCACCTGTGCCAACTTTTTTTGCAATGTGTTGCTGCCATTACATTCTAAGTTAATGATTACATTCTAAGTTAATGATTACATTCTAAGTTAATGATTATTTGCAAAAAAGTTCGAACTAGGGCTGGGCGATATATCGATATACTCAATATATTGCGGGTTTGTCTCTGTGCGATATAGAAAATGACTATACCGTGATATTCGAGTATACGTCCTCACGCAGTTGCTTTTAGCTGCAGGGCATTAAACTGCATGCGTTCCTCACTCTTTCTAGTCTCTCCTTCTCACAGATACTTAAAACAAGCGCACCTTCTTACATACGTCACATACTGCCACGTGAGCAACGTCACACGCTCACGGGCAGCAGACAGATAGCGACATGGTAACGTTAGCTGTGATGCTAACAGCTAACGGTGTGGTTTGAGTGGTAATACGAGAGAAAGAAGGTGCGAATCTGGTAACAAATGGAGGAATAATTCATTCCCAAGAAAAACAGCACAGGGTCCATCGTCTGGTGGTGGTTTGGCTTCAAGCGGGAATATGTCTTTACATGTTAACATCTCCGTTCGGTGCCGCACCAACTAAATGCCGAAGCAACTATTTCCACATTAACATCGTAGGACATATACTATTTGATATGCAGCTCATTTTTATGTGGCACTTATTGAAATATATTGTGTGTCATCATGCACAAAAGACCTCTTTATTTGTTTTAAACTATTGTAGTGGCGTTCTGTACAAAAAGTGCACTTTAATTTAGTGTTGTTTTGAAATGTCATCTTAGTGACATCATTCACAAAAGTGCACTTATAGCTTGTTTTAAAATGTCTCTGACAATCTTGCACTTTCTGTTTTGGAAATGACATGAATGTTTGTGCCACTGCTTAATAACTGTTTAATAAATACAGTTTTGCTAAATTGACTTAGTTGTGATTTCCCTCTCTGCATGAAAGTTTAAAATGAGCATATATTAATGTAGTATGAACAAGAATGTTTTAATGTAGACACATACAATCATCATACTGCTGTGATTATATGCATCAAGTGTTCATTCAAGGCTAAGGCAAAATATCGAGATATATATCGTGTATCGCGATATGGCCTAAAAATATCGAGATATTAAAAAAAGGCCATATCGCCCAGCCCTAGTTCGAACATTAAATATATTTTCTTTGCAGTTTATCCATCCATCCATCTTCTTCCGCTTCTCTTTGCAGATTATTTAATTGAATATAAGTTGAAAAGGATTTTGCAATACATTGTATTCTGTTTTTATTTGCGAATTACACAACGTGCCAACTTCACTGGTTTTGGCTTTTGTACAATACAAGTGGTTGATGAGGACTTACATAACACCTGTGAAGTTGAATAGCTGGTCTCCTAATATTTCAGACACCTGTAATAAATGTGTGAAAGAACGAGGTACTTTGTTTGACTGTGCATGGGCATGCCCTAAATTGCTGAGCTACTGGACAGAAGTGGGCCAGATCATGTCCAAAATTGTTAAAGTAAATGTACCTCACCAAGCAAAACTTTTTGTCTTAGGGATCTACCCGAGATATTTTGTGGTTTGTGCAAGTAATTAACCTTGATTGACTTTGGACTCCTGCAGGCCAGGAGACTGATTGCACTATTTTGGAAAATAGATGATGTACTATCAATATATCTATGGATAAAGGAAATGTATGTCACGTGCCTTGCATTACTCGAGGGAGAGCAGAGGACTTTGAAGACGTGTGGAAACCTTTACTGGACTATATTAGGCAATGGGGTGCAGAGTCACCTACATTATAACACCATGTGGAGCTTTTTTTGTTTTTTTTACATTTTATTTTGGTTAGTTGTCATTATTTTTTTTTTCTTTGTTAACTTTTCTTTTTTTTTTATCAAAAAACTGTGAACATTAATAAAGGAATCGTGGAAAAAAACAAAAAAACATTGGGTGCCAGACAATGATTAACTACATTCCTCCATAAAATAGACACACAGCTGTGATCAATTGTTCTATATAACTTTAAAAAAAACTATTTTGTTTACCAAAATGCTACCCAAACATTTAATGAAGTTAAAATGAAGTAAAAAGTAATTCTGTACAGCAGATACTGTATGGGCATATACATAAAAAATATGGTTTGCTGAGTGACTGGAAAAAAAAATAATTATAACTTTTTTTTTAGTCGATTAAGAACCGTTACAGATAAGAATCGCAATTCAATCAAAAATCGATTTCGGTTGGTTTGTATTTCTTGGTTGGCACTTTGCAATACTGCTGCATGATGCTTAATGTTTCCCTAAAGCTGGATCTGTTGAGCACACAGCTTCTAAAACTTGTAGCTCATCCTCATTATATTCATGCTCAAAAATCTAAGTTTCTGGATCATTATTTGTCCTAAAGTAGGCCATGTTGTCTCTCACAAAGTCGGCCATGAGTAGTAGGTTTGTTGTTGTTGAAGAGAAAAGTGAACATTGTGACGTGTAAGCTAAAAATGGGCAAAATACGTAATTATTACATGTTATTATGAATGTGTCTGTTACTACGTTACATACAGTAATACACTTACAGCGTGTATATAAAACGATAATAGGAGCTTTTGAAAGTTTTTAGACCATTGTATAGGCGGACTAGAGCAACTACCATTGACTCTATTCTTAGCTGACTTTTGCTAACGTTTCTTTACGATTTAGAATGCATAAAAAAAGAAAACCTATGTGTTATTGTCTTACATAAGGATTGTGAATGATATGTAAAATTAATAAAAAGAGTGCAGTTTCCCTTTAAGGTACACTGTGACTAACTAAGAGACAAACCAACAGGAATATAAACATCCATCCATTTTGTACTGCTTGTCCCTTTCGGGGTCGCAGGGGGTGCCGGAGCCTATCTCAGCTGCATTTGGGCGGAAGGCGGAATACATAATTAATGATATTATTCAGGACTTAAGACACTGGCATTGAAGACATGATTACTTGTGTGGGACTAGATTTTCGGAAATCCATTCACGCTGTTACCGTCTTTTTCCCTAGGAAACTAACACCAGGCTTAAACTGATTGTGAGTTTGTATTCATTGTGTGTGTTTTGCACAGTTTTTTTCTTTTGACGTGTTTGCTTTGCTTCATCTTATTTGTACATGAGCACCTGACAATAGCATGAGTTTACTATGAGATCTGGAGCACGCCTCTTAGTGGTTTGACTGAAACGAGACGGTTTTTGGGCTGAAAAAGGTTGGGGACGATTGGTCTAAACTAGCAGTGATTCTCAAACTGTGTTATGTGTACCACTAGTGGTACAAAACCCAAAACCAGTGAAGTTGGCACGTTGGGTAATTTGGAAATAAAAACAGAATACAATGATTTTCAAATCCTTTTCAACTTATATTCAATTGAATAAACTGCAAAAACAAGATATTTAATGTTCGAACTGAGAAACTTGTTTTTTTTTGCAAATAATCATTAACTTAGAATTTAATGGCAGCAATACATTGCAAAAAAGCTGGCACAGGGGCATTTTTACCACTGTGTTACATGGCCTTTCCTTTTAACAACACTCAGTAAACGTTTGGGAACTGACGAGACCAATTTTTGAAGATATTCAGGTGCAATTCTTTCCCATTCTTGCTTGATGTTCAGCTTAAGTTGTTCAGCAGTCCGGGGTCTCCGCCACACATTTTCAATGGGAGACAGGTCTGGACTACTGGCAGGCCAGTCTAGTACCTGCACTCTTTTACTATGAAGCCACACTGTTGTAACACGTGGCTTGGCATTGTCTTGCTGAAATAGGCAGGGGAGTGCGCCCATGATAACGTTGCTTGAATGGCAACATATGTTGCTCCAAAACCTGTATGTACCTTTCAGCATTAATGGTGCCTTCACAGATGTGTAAGTTACCCATGCCTTGGGCACTAATACACCCTCACACCATCACATACGCTGGCTTTTGAACTTTGTGCCTATAACAATCCGGGTGGTTCTTTTCCTCTTTATTCCGGAGGACACAACGTCCACAGTTTCCAAAAACTATTTGAAATGTGGACTCGTCAGACCACAGAAAACTTTTCATCAGTACATCTTAGATGAGCTCTGGCCCAGCAAAGCCGGCGGCGTTTTTGGGTGTTGTTGATAAATGGCTTTCGCTTTGCATAGTACAGTTTTAACTTGCACTCACAGATGTAGCGACAAACTGTAGTTACTGACAGTGGTTTCAGCTAATATTTGCAAAAAATAACAAAAATTTCCCGTTCGAACGTTAAGTATCTTGTCTTTGCAGTCCATTTAATTGAATATAAGTTGAAAAGGATTTGCAAATCATTGTATTCTGGTTTTATTTAAGATTTACACAACGTGCCAACTTCACTGGTTTTGGCTTTTATATGCCAAAGAACCACTTGATTAAAGTACAGTGTTTTAGTTTCCTATTTTCAAACACAGTTCTACTGTTCAAACTGTGTAATGTTACAGTGGCCAAAAATATTAAATATACATGTTAAAGAAAAACTCTGCCTTGTTTTTAATGACTACTTATTCCTACTACCCTACTGTATTTTAATGTTGGTCATTATGGTGGTACTTGGGGAAAAAAGTTTGACAACCATTGGTCTAAAAAGATCATCAGAATGTATCATAATGTGCCCCTCTTACCGGGTGGGATGGTGAACCCAGGGGGCAGCTGGATGGTCGTCTGCTGCTGGGGAGGTCTGACAATAAGTTGTGGTGCCACCAGTCTTTGAGGTGCTGTCAGCCGCGTCTGAGCCTGTGCTGTCGGCGAGGCGGCGGCAGGCCGGACCGTGCTAATCGTCGTGGTCACCGACGTGGTTTGACCGCTTATGCAGCTTGCCGTTATGGGGGCGGTCACCGCGGCGGTGGTGGCGGTGGTCGTGGTGGTCGTGGTGCTAGAAATGGTGGTGGTCAGAGGTTGACTTGTTGTGGTGGTGGTGGCGGTGGTGGCAGCTGTTGTCGTCATGGCAACAGAGGAAACTGTGTTTATGACAGAGCTGGACGGGACAACTTTGGACTGACATTCATCTGTGCTGGAAGCCACTGCAGACTCAGCTTTTTTGTGGTTCTCCTGGGCAGGTGGCGATGAGGAAGAAGGAGAGGTGACCGGTGAGGTCCGGGAGCCCTGCTGAGACATCGCCGACACGCTAGTCCCGTTCTGGGCGATGCTGGCCATTATGTGACTGGGGAGTCTCTGCAAGGCGATGGTCGGGGTCCCCCGGTCGAGGGCAATGGCAGACTGACCCGCAGGCAAGCTGGCGTTGGCTAGGGTGAACGTTGATGTGTTGATGGATGTGCTCACCGGTCGGGTGCAGTTCGGTGTGGAGCTAACAGCGTCCACTGGGGTGCTGTCCTCGCTGTTCCGTCTGGTGGTCACGGCGGCGCCGTTTAAACTCTTAATCCGAACCGAGGCGCTCCGTCGCAGAGTGGCTGGCCGTCTTTTCGCAGGGTTTGCGTCCGGGAGAGGCTCGCCTGAGCCCGGGGAAGCCTTGGAAGGGAGCCGGGCTTCGGCGGTGCTGATGCTGGCTGGCGGGGAAGCTGACACGCCGGCGGACGCGGTTGGTGTTGTGATGGATGCTCCATGTGATTGAGAGCCGCTGTTGTTGGCAGCTGGAGTCGAAGCAACGGAGGGCTCGCCGGAAGAAGGAGTGCAGCCCAAGGAAGGAGATGTGACAGTTTTATCATCTTTAGAGTTGAAATCCTGGTGCATGTCCGCTTTATAGCGGCGCCCTTGTTGTTGTTGTTGATCCACTGTTGTGGAGCCCACCGGAGCTGCTAGCGTTTTCCCCAAGTGATGGTTAGCGGGGGCAACCGACCCAGCGCCTCGGCTCTCGTCTGCTTTGTTGCTCTGGCCAGAGAGTTGAGACTCCAGCGAGCCCACCAAGTCGCTCACAGCCTTCTCGTCCACCTCGGAAAATAGCATATCTTCCAGGGGGTCGGAGGCGCCCGCCATCTCTGATCTCCGATCGCTGTCTTTTTTAGTTTGACATTGCGCATGCGTGTTACTAGGCATTGTGGGAATGAGTCTGACGTCATTAGACATTTTTTAAAGAGAGGAGCGCGGGTAATTCTTTGTAATTGTGAAATTGTGAATAAAATTTAGATATATACACAATAACACATGTTGTTTTTTGTATGTAATTGGACAATAATTTGTGTTGTATGCGTTATATTTCTCCGAGATGTGTGCGAGCCGGCTATGGGGGCAGGGCGAAGACATCCCGTGGAATATCGCGATAGAACAAAATGTCTTGCACTTTGAATCTTTTTTTTATTTTTTTTATTTTTTATAAAACTTTATTTATAATATACAACATTTACAAACATTCAAGAAATAATAATAATCAAAACGAGTACAGAAACAGTACAAAAACAGTACAAAACAGCGCCAGGAGGTTGTAAACTTAATAAAATAACTAAAATAGAATGCAAAATGTATATATGTAACAACATGTAAAGCCATAGTGGTTCTTAACCTTGTTGGAGGTACCGAACCCCACCAGTTTCATATATGCGCATTTACCGAACCCTTCTTTAGTGAAAAATAAAATGTTGTTTTTTTTCCAAATTCAAGACAAAGTTATATGTTTTTGGTAACACTTTAGTATGGGGAACATATTCTAAGTAACAAAGACTTAATTTAGAGTTATTTGGTAGGGTTCGGGCAGGGTTAGAGGGTTAGGGTTATAATAAGGCCATGCCGAATAAGGCATTAATTAGTAGTTAATAATGACTACTTAAGAGCCAATATGTTACTAATTTGCATGTTAATAAGCAACTAATTAATGGTGAATATGTTCCCCATACTAAAGTGGTGCACAAAATGAACCGTGCATGAACATCGATCACCTTGTTCAAACAACAAAACCAACACAGTGCATAAACTCACAACAAATTACACACCTGCAAATCAATCAGCTGTTGCCGTATCCGTAATACGCCGATAGGGAGAAGTTTGTATTTACACGATGAGTCGGGTGTGTTTTGACCTCCGCCGAACCCCTGAGGCCGACTTACTGAACCCCTAGGGTTCGATCGAACCCAGGTTAAGAACCACTGACATAGACGCACCCAAGTTATCTTGCACTTTGAATCTTGCAGCTCCCTGCCCCCAAAATGATTAGTTATTTTTCCCTATTATTCGAGCATTTTAACAAACGTAGTCATTGATTGGTCATTGAAATTAATTTAAATTTCAACATTCTGTTAAAAAAAGAATCAGCGGGGGTGTAACCTTACACAGCCTTGTTGAGCTAGGGAAAATAAGGAAAATATATATTACATACCCAATTCTTCCCAAAATTAAAGAAATACAATTTAAAATTATTAATGGAATATACCCTTCAAAGGATTTTTTTAAAGTTCAGTTTAACATGGTGGTTGATGGCTGTTATATGATCTGTGGCGCTGTCGAGGATGTCAATCATCTGTTTGTGGAACGTACAGTGTACATGAATTTTACCATAAATTGATTAACGTGGACCCCGACTTAAACAAGTTGAAAAACTTATTCGGGTGTTACCATTGGTCAATTGTACGAAATATGTACCATACTGTTTTTAGATTGATTGAAACTTTTATTAGTAGGTTGCAACAGTGAAGTACATATTCCGTACAATTGACCACTAAATGGTAACACCCGAATAAGTTTTTCAACTTGTTTAAGTCGGGGTCCACTTTCCATTCATGATACAGATATATACTATCAAATACTATCAAATATATACTAACATCATAATACAGTCATCACACAAGATACTCATCAGAGTATATACATTGAATTATTTACATTATTTACAATCCGGGGTGTGGGATATGGGGGTGGGGGGGGGGGGTAGGTTTGGTTGGTATTAACACTTCAGACATCAACAATCAGCATCAACAATTGCATCATCAGAGAAATGGATATTGAAACAGTGTAGGACTGACTTGGTAGGATATATGGTAGGACGGTGTGGCGAAGTTGCTAGAGTGGCTGTGCCAGCAATCGGAGTGTTGCTGGTTACTGGGGTTCAATTCCCGCCTTCTACCTTCCTAGTCACGTCCGTTGTGTCCTTGGGCAAGACACTTCACCCTTTGCCTCTGATGGCTGCTGGTTAGCGCCTTGCATGGCAGCTCCCGCCATCAGTGTGTGAATGTGTGTGTGAATGGGTAAATGTGGAAATACTGTCAAAGCGCTTTGAGTACCTTGAAGGTAGAAAAGCGCTATACAAGTATAACCCATTTATCATTTTATCATTTATATATATAGCAAGTAGTGGACATAGAGAGAGATCAGAAAGTATAAGAAAAAGTGTAAGAAAAAGTGTCTACATTTGATTGTTTGATTGTTTACATTTGATTATTTATAGTCCGAAGAGGTATTATATGGAAGGGAGGGTGTTAGTTTAGGGTTGTAGTTGCCTGGAGGTGTTCTTTTAGTGCGGTTTTGAAGGAGGATAAAGATGCCCTTTCTTTTACACCTGTTGGGAGTGCATTCCATATTGATGTGGCATAGAAAGAGAATGAGTTAAGACCTTTGTTAGTTCGGAATCTGGGTTTAACGTGGTTAGTGGAGCTCCCCCTGGTGTTGTGGTTATGGCGGTCATTTACGTTAAGGAAGTAGTTTGACATGTACTTCGGTATCAGGGAGGTGTAGCAGATTTTATAGACTAGGCTCAGTGCAAGTTGTTTTACTCTGTCCTCCACCCTGAGCCAGCCCACTTTGGAGAAGTGGGTAGGAGTGAGGTGTGATCTGGGGTGGAGGTCTAGAAGTAATCTGACTACCTTGTTCTGGGATGTTTGGAGTCTAGATTTGAGGGATTTGGAGGTGCTAGGGTACCAGGAGGTGCATGCGTAGTCGAAAAAGGGTTGAACGAGAGTTTCCGCTAGAATCCTCATGGTGCTTTTGTTGACCAGAGAGGAGATTCTATACAGAAATCTCATTCGTTGGTTGACCTTTTTGATTACCTGGTTGCCATTTTATCACAGGAAAGATTAGCCTCTAGAATGGAACCTAGGTAGGTGACCTCATCCTTCCTTGTGATAACAATGTCACCCACTTTTATAGGGAAGTCATTGACTTTCTTAAGGTTGATGTGGGACCCAAATAGGATGGATTCCGTTTTGCCCAAGTGTATTGATAGCTTGTTGTCAGCGAGCCAGGTGCAAATTCTACAGAGTTCAGCACTGAGGATTTTTTCCACCTGTGACTTGACCTTGCCGGATACCAGCAGGGCAGAGTCATCCGCAAACAAAAACAATTCACAGTTGCATGCCGATGACATGTCGTTTATGTATATTAGGAACAGTAAAGGCCCCAATATACTGCCTTGGGGGACTCCACAGCTTACTGAGAGGGGGGGGGGGCACGGTGCCGTTCACCTCTACCACCTGTTTCCTCCCCTCCAAGTAAGATTGCATCCAGTTCGATGAGGTTTTATCAAATCCGATTGCTCTGAGCTTATCCAACAGTATAACGTGGTTAACGGTGTCAAAGGCCTTCTGAAAGTCCAGCATGACCATGCCGCAGTATTTGCCCGCGTCCACCTCATGTTTGATGTGGTTGGTCAGATAGAGAAGGCATGTGTCAGTGGAGTGGTTAGCTCTGAAGCCGGATTGGAATTTGTACATGAGTTTATTAGTGGCAAGGTAACTATCGACCTGTTCATAAACTATTTTTTCCATTACTTTCTAAATGGAACTGAGAATAGAAACAGGTCGGTAGTTGCCAGGTTCCAATTTACTTCCTTTTTTAAAGAGGGGAGTTACTCTTGCTATCTTAAAATCTTTTGGTACTTGGCCTTGAGAAATTGAGAGGTTTATTATGTGCGTGATGATAGGGGCAAAGGTGGAGGCAGAGTCCCTGAGGAATCTGGAGGGGATATTGTCAACGCCGGTGGACTTGTTTGGGTGGAGCGCGCTCAATTTTTTAAGCACCTCATCCGCTGAGACCATTTCTAATTTGAAATCGTTGTTGGATACTCCTAGCTTTCTGTAGAAGGCTGTAATGTGTTCTACACCAAAGCGACCAGAGTGGTGGGACAGTTTGTTGACTAGAGTTGTGGCTATGCTGGTGAAAAAGGTGTTAAGTCTGCTTGCTACCTCCATTTTGTCTGTAATGAGGGAGTCACCCTCCTTGATGTTGATGTTGGTGAGTCTGGTTTTAAGTTTCTGGCTGCAACCAGGAAGCTGGTTGTTGAGGATTTTCCAGAGCTCACGTGGCTTATTTGTGTTTTCCTCTATTTTGTCGGTAATGTAATTTTTTTTAAAGGATTTAGTCAGGTTCGTTGTCTTATTTGTTAATTTATTGCATTGCTTTTTGAGTGTTGAAAGGAGTGATTTGAGGTTGTTATTATTGGGTTGTTTATCAACTTCAGTTTTGCACTTTTGGTATTCAGAGTATTTTCTGTCTTTGTCTTTTATGGCAGCTAATAGGTCCGGATTCATCCATGGTTCAGAGCGGGCTTTGATCCTGACTGTTTTCACGGGAGCCATGTCGTTTAGTATCATTAGGAACGCTGTTTTGAAGCGATCCCAAGCATCATCGACCAGG
>NC_084732.1:18192878-18212878 GCF_033978785.1 Entelurus aequoreus
AATCTAGAGCCAAACCTGTGTTGGCGGCCTCTTGCCAAAGAGGCCACAAAAACGGAGAAAAGTAGCATTCGACCCCTTGTTTATAAGGGCCACTTAATTTGCTTCCCGAAATGTTTTTTTTTTACTCCGTACAGCAGCCATTAATATCATTTGCTGCAATGAGGCAAGCTGTTGATAGTGTTACCCTACCCAACATCTACCAGGACGGAGCCCTTGAAATTGTACCAACTCTTCCACCCTACACGTTGTACCTGCTTAAAATTGTTAAAATCTTGTTCTCATGAACCCAATGTTGTGTTTTGTTGCGTTTCGTGTAATGAATGTATAGTCACTAGGGCTGTGAATCTTTGGGTGTCACACGATTCGATTCAAAATCGATTCTTGGGGCCACGATTCGATTCAAAAACGATTTTTTAAAAAACAATTTTTAATGAAAACAATACACAACAATACCATAATAATGCAATACAATTTCAAAACCAAACCCGACCCAGCAACATTCAGAATAGCAATAAACAAAGCAATTGAGAGCAATTGAGGACACAAAAACATGACACGGAACAATCTAAAAGTAGTGAGACAAAAATTAATATTATCAACAACAGTATCAATATTAGTAACAATTTCAACATAGCAGTGATTAAAAATCCCTCATTGATTTTATCATTACAAACATTAATAAAAAAATTTAAAAAAAAATGAACAATAGTGTCACAGTGGCTTACACTTAAATAAATGATAAATGGGTTATACTTGTATAGCGCTTTTCTACCTTCAAGGTACTCAAAGCGCTTTGACAGTATTTCCACATTCACACACACATTCATTCACACACTGATGGCGGGAGCTGCCATGCAAGGCGCTAACCAGCAGCCATCAGGAGCAAGGGTGAAGTGTCTTGCCCAAGGACACAACGGACGTGACTAGGATGGTAGAAGGTGGGCATTGAACCCCAGTAATTGCTGTGTATTGTTTTGTTGGCTTGATTAATTAAAAAAAAAAAGTTTTAATAAATAATTTAAAAAAATAAAAAATCGATTTTTTTAAAAATCAGAATCGATTTCTGAATCGCACAACGTGAGAATCTCGATTAGAATTCGAATCGATTTTTCCCCACACCCCTAATAGTCACACTAGTCCTGGGCAATAAATTGATTTTATGGATAAATTAGAGATTTTGGTTGCAGACACAATTTTTTTTTCTTTTTCCCTCTCTTCTTGCTAGGGCATTTTTTGAGCTTTTGTAGCATCCGCCCTCACCCTTATTTCCTTAGGGAGATTCACACACACAGCACAACATGGCTAACACAAACAAGAGAGAGCCGTTTATTCAAAGAAAATAATAGTGTTGTCAGTGGTTTGGTTTCGTGGCAACAGGCGTGCAATAAATGGCTGCAAAGTTTGTTTACAAAAGGCAGCAGCACAACAAAGGGCAAAACCAAGGCAAAAAAGAACATAACAAAGTCATGCCAAGGAGTGATGGAGTCATTGACACAAGGTACCATGTATGATAAGAATGAAGCACAGTGGAAAACAATCACCGTTGTCGCTGTGCATGTCGCTGTAGATGTGGTGCCCAAACAGTGGAAAGCCTGTTTACATACAATTACTAAATTTTAGAGACCTCAATGCTAAATTTTTATTTTACCGAAGTATTTTATTTAATACAGAAGTTGCCTCCCATAGGAAGCTCTATATTGAATACCTGTTTGATTAGGACAATGCATATTGTTCAACATATGAGCAAAAGCATCACATTAAAAATGTCTGAATTAGCTATAACAGCTAAATTTCATGTTTTATTTTTTAATTTTTTAGATGATCTATCTGTTCTAAAAAAACAACTTTATAAAGATGATAATTTTACTAAGAGTAAGATGCAGTGTATACAGTACACTAGTTATTGATTAAATAAAACTTATTTTGAATTAAATTATCTGTCATTTGTATTCATTAGTTTCTTTAAAAAGTAGGGTGTAAAAATTTATTTTTTGTGAAAAAATATTTAAGGTTTTATTTTCAGGCCATTTCTCCCAGACCTATGTCACACCCCTGTTAAACATGCAACATTTTTTTTTGAAAAGCAACCGGTTTTATTTTGTTTAGGCTTTGTAATTCACATCTGTGCGAACTTGCTGTGGCATTCGGTATGAATAGAAGTAGGGAGGTGACGATGTTAAAACATTTCTATCGCTGTCATTGTGACCAAAATCATCGCGGTTATCATTATTATTGTGGTATTGTTGAATGTGCTCTGAAAGTACACACTGAAAGCTTTTGATATTTTTTTTTTAATAATTGAAATATATTTTGCATGTTTTGTGTTTCTTATGCTTCAGTAATAGTAGTGTTCTGGTGTGAGTTGTGGCATCTTACTCTGTTCAGCAATCCTTGAACTCACCGTAAAAACACCTCCATGTCATATTCCTTTGAGTAAATATCGATCACTCTCTTCTAAGAGCACAGTTTGTAGGTTCAACGTGCACAATTGAATAGCTTAGTTGCTCAGACAGTAATTTTTATACAAGTTTAGATTGGGGTATGAGGTTTCTTAATGAGGAAATGTCTCTTGTATTCATGTTAGCATTTAAGCTAGTGCCAGTACGTCTGAGAGTTTATCAAAATGCAGTTAGCAGTCATGGTTTTTTAATAATTTTATTTAAAGCGATAATACTAACTGTCGAAAGTTTTGCCATGGTTATCATTAATACCGTTTATTGTTACATCCATAATTAGAACTTAGAAGCCTTGCATATTTGCTGCTGAGAGCTTTGGAGCATCATTGGAGACATGCAGCACAGCTGTTGGAGTCGACTAATAACTAGAGTGGAACTTTGGTGGGATATAGGGTTCAGTTTTTACTTGTTTACTCTTTTTGAATAAACTTCCCACGATCTGAGTTTTTGTGCTTTCGGCAACCTGTGTATAGTGGCAACCCTATTATAATGGCCACTTTTGCTATTTTGCATGTGTGGTCGCTATAGACCGATTTGACTCAACTATACCACATAAACCCACATTATGTACAGTATTTTTTCAAATGTAGGCCTTCACTATTTTAGACGCCCCAATTACTGGCCGACAGATAAGTGTCGCCTCCTGTTTCCCAGACTATGTGGCTGCAATTACTTTTATGATGACTAGCACTACTGTGTCATAGTATTACACCTTGGCTAGGGAAGGCCGAAATGCAGGATGTAGAGGTTAGCATCTCCCTCCAGTCTGCAACCAGATGTTTAATGTTTATTTGCAACAACTGAACTAAAAAAAGCATCAAAATATAACAAACTAAAAAGACCCTGGGGTGATTCTTAAACATAAGAACATACATATGACACAAACTAACCACTCTGAGAAAACAATGACAAGCATTTCCCTAAATCTAGCCGAAACAGAATACAATTATTAAAAAGAAAACAAGGATCTCTCCCTTTTTGAAGTGAATGATTTAACAAAATGAGAAATTCAACGTGTGGCTAGATAACAATTGTAGCAAGGTGTGGGGATTTTTTTATATGGAGGCAGGACCTTTGCTGCAGCCAGTCAATCAGTCCCAGCCCTAATGGGCGCACCAGGGTACTTCTAAAAGCAGCCTGCACATAATCAACTAGGGAAAAAACATGCAAATTCCACCTGCAAGTGCAGTAAAACACCTTAAGGGCACCTGCCACCTGTACAGCTTAAATTTGTGGTGGTGTTTGAAAAGAAAATGCTGCTCGACTTTTTCACTTTGACCCAAAAACAGTATGTATTATGCAAAATGTAAGTATAAAATTAAACTTGGACTTAGACAAACTTTATTTGTCTAAGTCCAATTTCCCTTGTGGATACAAGGGAAATTGTTTCACACAGTAGCTCAGATAGAAAGGATAATGCAGGTATAAAGTAGACTAAAAATGTACAATAGTAGCAAAATAAAATATAAGTAGTGCAGTGTTTAGTTTAATCAGATATTTTTAATTCACCTGTTTAAACAAACTTTTTTCCCCCTAATAGATGGCTACTTCTTTGTAGTTTAAGTTATTAAATGCCCTTAGCCACACTATGAGACAACATATCTTATACATTTAAACCCCATTTATTTTGTTGATTAGCTTGTATTAGATTTAGTAATTAATGGATTACCCCAGGCTAAGTTTATAACTAATGTTAAGTTGTGTTCTACAAGTGCAATACTTACAATTGTCTTTGTTGTCCTAGTCGTCTATTGGAACCACCAGCAATGTACCGGTGCCATCGTCTTTCCCGTCTGCTGCCTCGTACAGTACAGGACCCTTCAGGGCCCCGGTGCACTCGTATGGACAGTTTGGTGCTGCACCCCTCGGAGCTCAGCAGTTTGGGGCTGTCGGAGGTAAGAAGGAATGTTAACATAGAATAGACACCATTCTGGGAACCATAAACTGTTTGTGGGGGAAAATTGCTGCTTGTCTTCTATGGACTTAGTCCTATTGTACTGATTATCTCGTACATACGTGTGTGCATGCATGTAGTCTCATGCTACAGCTACTTTATTGTTTCTGTTCTCTGGGTGAGGTTGGGAAGTGTCTGCCTGGTGCCACCAGTGTGACACATTGTAAGCTGTGTACACCCAGACTCATCCATGTAACAAAATAAACATGGTGGGTGCAGTTGACAGTTTAACAATATTTAAACTAGTACATTATTCTATTTTATTACATACAATTGTTTGATCAAAACCACATATGCGGTCCTCTCCAAGGTTTCTCATAGTCATTCACCGACGTCCCACTGGGGTGAGTTTTTCCTTGCCCGTATGTGGGCTCTGTACCGAGGATGTCGTTGTGGCTTGTACAGCCCTTTGAGACACTTGTGATTTAGGGCTATATAAATAAACATTGATTGATAAACATTGAAAACAACGTCAATAGTACGCAATAACTAAACAATAGAAAAAATTATATCCACTACTCATTTAAAGGAGTTCTATTATGCAAAACCAATTTGTCTTACCTGTTGGTACCCGTTGTTGTGTATTTGGGATCCCCATAAGTCCCGAAAATCAGAAATCCAAACCATGGAGGCATGGTGCAGGTATTTATAAAACAATCTTTCCTTCTTCCAAACTTGCTCCAAACGTGTTGTTTGGAATTTGAGACTTAAGTGACATATTTTGCCTTAGTTACGTTAGCGGATATCAGTCACTGTCAAAGGGGGTGGGTCTGGAGGAGGACTTCAGCACATTAATAAGACAGCTCACAAAACGGCGCATTCACATAGGACAGTCAGAACGCGGCCTGAAGACCGTCTGTAAGCTAAATGTATGCAAAATGATCACCATTACATGCTATGTAGACCACAAGGAAGTTTTTAAATGCTAAAACAGATCATATGACTCCTTTAAATCCTTTGTTTTTTACCTTTAAAATCCTCCTGTGTCCAGGGAATTATTCAGAGTTTGTAAACATTTGCAAAAAACACATAAAAAGATTCTGAGGAAGTAAAAGTATCAACCTAATCACTCTAGTATTGATCATACAGTGATACTTAGCTTTTTATCGACACCACTAATTTATGGATCGATCCACTGGCCGTAACAATGCTGATACACAACGGTTGTTGTATTGGTCTCTGGATATTGTAATTAATCTACTTGTTACAATTCTGGTAATATCTGCTTGCTTTCTGCTTCAATGCGCTTTCATCCACCCTTGTTAAACTTCACTAAACACTAGAGATTGGCAAAATGGCCTAAAATCTATATTACGATATTGCAGCTTCCTGCAATAATGATATATAGCACGCACAATATATTATTTGTTTTATAAAACATGATGTTAGGTTGTCAATGTAGTGAGTCCTCGGGACCCACAGGTAGTAAATTGATTGGGCCCCTGGGATATTCAAGGGTTCCCCAATTTATACAAAAAATTATAATGAATTATAATTAACGTATATTAAAAATGCATCTGAAATTTAACAAAAGTTTTAAAAAATTCACAGACGCTGTCTGAGCATTCAAAGTGTTTTTCGTTACCGCCACCGGAGTGTTTAGTTTCTTTCTTCTCATTACATTATTGATGCAGTTTTAAATTTATTTTCGTTTCACTAAATAAGCATTCATCACTTGCCACTTTTAAAAACAGTGCATTTGTAATAAGAAACTGTTGAATGAATTCCCATTACATTTATTAAATTAATGGAAATGTGTGCCAATCTGGAACATAAGTGCCCTATAATAGTGCCTCAGACTGGAAGTCTCTGCAGAGAGTGGTGAGGACGGCGGAAAAGATCACCAGGACTCCTCTTCCTCCTATCCAGGAAATCGCAAAAAGCCGCTGCCTGACCAGGGCTCAGAAAATCTGTAGCGACTCCTCCCACCCCCACCAAAGACTGTTTTCACTGCTGGACTCTAGAAAGAGGTTCCGCAGCCTCCGTAGCAGAACCTCCAGGTTCTGTAACAGCTTCTTCCCTCAGCCCATAAAACTCTTGAATGCATCAAAATGCTTCCCTCAATTTCCCCCCAAAAACGGATTAACTCACTGGAATATAAAGACAATATAACATACATCCATAAACATGGATGCATATGAAAAAATGCAATACAATTATTTATCTGTACAGTAATCTATTTATTTAATATCTGCACATTATTGCTCTTTTAATCTGCACTACAACAAGCTAATGCAACAACATTTTGTTCTTATCTGTACTGTAAAGTTCAAATTTGAATGACAATAAAAGGAAGTCTAAGAGTAATAAAGGAGCTGGTCAGATCTCCCATTGAGGTGGCTCGCTGAGGTCAGCCAGGTTTTAGAACTGTCTGCATTACTTTTACAATAAATCAATAATTGATTATTGACGTTTACAAATAAATTTTACAATCACCCATGTCCGAATTGCGATGCATTTAAAATCGATTATTTCCCCCACCTCTAAACGAAACATGGATTTATTTCTTATGACGTTTCTATTATTAAGTGTTGAAATTAAATCCGCGATGACTGGCTTCTTGTTTTGGTTGCTGCTAAACAAGCATGTTGTGATACTACGTACAGGTGATGAATTCTGTGTTGAGCTAATGCTCAGAGGGTTGAAACCATGCTTGTCTGGTCTGCTGACAACAATCTTTATTTTGTTAGTTACTTGTGCTGCAACTAACGACCGTTCAAATTGTAAGCCGTCACAAATAAATTGTTTAGGGAACATTTTTATTTTTGTCAATGCGGTTGTTAGTTTGGTTGCTCTAGCTGTTCATAAACCAGGTTATGTTTTTTTGTCTGCACAGGACGTAGCAGTCCTCAGATGGACCTTCTCGCTAAGAGTTCCACCCTTGAGAAGGCGGTGAAAGCCCCCGCCTCGGCTGTCCCTGCAGCATCCGCACCGGTCAGCCAGAGGAGTCACATGGCAGCACCCCGACTTGTTGCAGCCTCCACTGGCAGCCAGAAGCCTCCCGACCTCCTAGAGCAGAGAAAAGGTGAGTGGCGTTAACTGCAGGACGGATACAATGTAAGCTTTAGGGATGTGCCGATCGATATCGGCCACTTTTCGTGAAAATATATATGATTGGCCATTGCAGATTAATGGCGATCACATTAGCCAATATTCCTTGTTTGACAAGCAGCTACAGCTAATTATGTGTCTCCATTAGTGTTGTCCCGATACCAATATTTTAGTACCGGTACCAAAATAATTTTGATACTTTTCGGTACTTTTCTAAATAAAGGGGACCACAATTTTTTTTTATTATTGGCTTTATTTTGACAAAAAATCTTAGGGTACTCTAAACATATGTTTCTTATTGCAATTTAGTCCTTAAATGAAATAGTGAACATACTAGACAACTTGTCTTTTAGTAGTAAGTAAACAAACAAAGGCTCCTAATTAGTCTGCTGACATATGCAGTAACATATTGTGTCATTACCCATTGTATTATTTTGTCAACATTATGAGGGACAAGCTGTAAAAATTGATTATTAATGTACTTGTTCATTTACTGTTAATATCTGCCTACTTTATCTTTTAACAAGTTCTATCTACACTTTTGTTAAAATGTAATAATCACTTATTCTTCTGTTGTTTGATACTTTACATTAGTTTTGGATGATACCACAAATTTGGGTATCAATTCGATACCAAGTAGTTACAGGATCATACATTGGTCATATTCAAAGTCCTCATGTGTCCAGGGACATATTTCCTGAGTTTATAAACATATGATTCTTTTTAAAACGAAAGATGTTGTGATGCCAAAAAATATCGACGTAATCATAGTAGTATCAACTAGATGTGTGCCTGTACTTGATATCATTACAGTGGATGTCAGGTGTAGATCCACCAATGGCGTTTGTGTACATTTTGATGTTTGTGAGCTACGGTGTGTAGTGAAGCATGTTTAGCTATTCCTCGTCCTGCAGGGATGATACTTGTAAGAAACATACTTTATTTGTCACCATTGACACCAGGATTAGTGATTTAGAAGTAGCTAAAACACTGCAGACGGCGGATGGACGTTAGCAGCTAGCTAGCTAGCCATGTCTTAAAGCACCTCTTCCTGAGAGTGTTTCAGCAGTGTTATAGCTTCACATTCACTTCACACATAAAACACTGCTGACGTTAGCCACTAGCTAGCTAGCCATGACTTAAAGAACTTCTTCCTGAGGGTGTTTCAGTGTTATAACTTCACCTTTATTGTTAGTTTTTAAGCCAAAATGCGTCCGTTCTCCCTTTTTCTGTCTACACACTGTCTGCTTGTAAGTACTCCGTGATTGTGTGCTCCGGAACATGCTCCTCTGCTCGTAAAACCAGCAATGACTCGACGTGACGACACGGCGCGGGACCGGTACGTTTCAGAGGTGGTATAATACTGAAAATTATTCATACGTATCGCGGTACTATACTAATATCGGTATACCGTACAACCCTAGTCTCCATACACTATGTGGAGCCACTCTCCTAAACTAATAATAATCTCCTCTTTTTTTTCTCAAAAATAATATTTTGTTTTTGTTATAATTTACAATCTCAGGGAAAAGTCCCTGGACACAGGAGGACTTTGAGGGCAAACAAGTATTTAAATATGTAGTATATAGTAATTTTTGCTTTGTTTAAGTTATTGTGTACTGTTGACTTTTTTTGATCAAACAATTGTATGTCTTAAAAGAGAATAAGGAACTAGTTTAATTATTCAGTTCATATTGTCCTACTGTCAATAGCACTCACCATAAATACAGTACATTGAAAAATGTACAGTTAACACATGTGATTGGTATCGGCCGGTCTTACTCATTGATGATCGGTATCAACAGCATCAATTTTTGATGGAAACATCCCTATTGAGTTTTAATCAAATGTTCCCTCCTTTTTAGCATTAAAAACCTTTATTTTTGTTGTTCAGCTCCAGGGGCGCCTAGAATGACTCATGTGGATCATGAACGACATGCTATGGAAAATCGGGATCCAAACCGGCGTCAAGCCAGTGAGTATATTTGCCTTTTTTTAATAATTAAGACAATAATACTAAATAAATTACATTTTTAAGTGTTTCATGGGCACAACATCTAATCTCAATTATCTCAATCTTAGTTAGCAGCTGCAATACTTAAGCTATCATCCTCTTGTGTATTGGAATGTGTGGGACAATCCACAGAATGTCTGGTGAAATACACTGGTGTGGTCTACATTCTCGATGCATGAATACTGACTAGCTGATTTTCTTCCTATCCAATACCAAGTAAAATTCAGGCTGGTATCGGCTATACCGATACCATATGCAAAAAAATACACCTAACTTGTCTGCTAAAATGTTAAATGTTGTGTATTTTCAAATAACATTTAAAAAAAACAATAAAAATGTAAGAAAAGATAGCAAAAAATCAGAATGTAATGAGAAAAAGATGACTTTTTTTAAACTAATAATAATAATAAATATATACTTAGTCACCTATAACAAAAAGTGTTGTCTTTATATATATATATATATATATATATATATATATATATATATATATATATATATATATATATATATATATATATATATTAGGGCTGCAACTAACAATTAATTTGATAATCGATTAATCTGTCGATTATTACTTCAATTAATCGATTAATAATCGGATAAAGGAGACAAACCACATTTCTGTCCTTTCCAGTATTTTATTGAAAAAAACAGCATACTGGCACCATACTGATTTTGATTATTGTTTCTCAGCTGTTTGTACATGTTGCAGTTTATAAATAAACGTTTATTTAAAAAAAAAAAGTTTTATTTTTTTATTTTTTAAGCCTCTGCGCATGCGCATAGCATAGATCCAACGAATCGATGACTAAATTAATCGGCAACTATTTTTTTAATCGATTAGTTGTAGCAGCCCTAATATATATATATATATATATATATATATATATATATATATATATATATATATATATATATATATATATATATATATAGCTTCTTTTTTTTAAATTAAAAAATATCAAACTGGGCCCTCCATGCTTGCCTTTTCAGTATGTGGCTTTTGGTGATAAGTTTAGACACACCTGTTCTAAAATATTAGATGCTCCCAAAATAAAAATGAAATATACTTAAAATATCCATCCATCCATCTTCAACCGCTTATCCGGAATTGGGTCGCGGGGACCACAGCTCCAGCAGAGACCCCAAGACTTCTCTCTCCAGAGCAACATTAGCAACTTCCCCCTGGGGGATCCCGAAGCGTTCCCAGGCCAGAGAGGAGATGTAATCCCCCTCGTCTGGTCCTTTGCTTGCCCGTGGTCTCCTCCAAGTTGGACGTGCAACGAGGACCTCCCTAGGGAGACGCTCGTGAGGCATCCGCACGAGATGACTGAACCACCTAAGCTGGCTCCTTTCCAAGCGAAGGAGCAGCGGCTCTACTCAGAGTCTCTCGGGTGACTGACCTTCTCACCCTATGTCTAAGGGAGATGCCAGCCACCCTTCTGAGGAAACTCATTTCGGCTGCTTGTATCCGTGATCTCATTCTTTCGATCATGACCCACACTTCAGGACCATAGGTGAGTAGGAATGTAGAAAGCTCGGTAGACAGAGAGCTTTGCCTTCTGGCTCAGCTCTCGTTTCGTCACAACAGTGACGACGAGCCTAAAATATGAACGTTTAGTTAGTTGATTAAATAATAAAATAATGAACTTGTGAATTAATTTAAAAAATCTAAACCACCATAATAAACACTGTTAAAAGTGTAACTGAACATTAATATTTTCGACACTAGTTTATACAATTAAGAAACTATAATATTTTTATTCATTTATTACATGGGGGGGGGGGTTTTAAAAATGTAAGAAAAAAAAGAGCAAAAATGTATGTAAGGAGAAAAAGCAAAACATTTTCTAACTAATCATTAATATACTGAGTCACTTATAATGCATAGCTGACACTATCTATTTTTAAAAAAAAATTTCAAATGAAAAAAATATCAATATGGCCTACACATACTTTGACTTTTCAGTATCCTGAACTAAAGTATCGATATTTGATTGGAGAATTGCTATTAGAGCATAAAGATCCGGTATCGATGTTTCAGTATCGATGTTTCGCACATCACTACCGACTAGCCTGGATGACTAAACAAGTGTGTAGCATGTTGATTGACGGCTCTTTACCACCTGTCAGCTGGCATTCAGCCGAACCGCCGCGGGGGGCGGAACCGAGGAAACCGCAGCCGAGGCAAAATGAACATGCGCAGGGACGGCCTGATGAAGTTCGAGGAGGACTTTGACTTTGAGACGGCCAACGCTCAGTTCCACAAAGACGACATCGACAAGGAGCTGCAGACCAAACTCAAGCTGAAAGGTGTCGCACACTCGCTGACTCAGCGGACACTTTTCATTGTGGTGCTAACTGTGTTTCTAACTGTAGACGACAAGCCTGAAAAGGCGCTGAATGGCGAAGAACAGGAACATCCGGCGAGCGAGGCAGCGGCGGCGACGACGACGACGACGGCGGCTGAGGACGAGGAGGCCGCGATGAACGCCTACTACGACAAGACAAAGTCCTTCTTCGACAACTTGTCCTGCAACGACTCCAAGTACACAACTTTCTTCTTCTTCATCATACAGAGGAAGCCATAAGCTTGTGCTCTTCCACAGTCAAACTGTCGCCATTATAACACTTCAAACTGTACAAATAGGGATGGAACGACAAACGGTATTGATGAGGTTATTGTTTTAAATTAAAATGATGGAAAACCCATGATTGATAGCTGCACTTTGAAAAACTCAGGGAAGGACTGGCGCCAGCTTGCTAGTTTTAAATGTGAACATGCAACAAGAGACATTAACGTCTTTCCCCATTAAGAAAGGACATAGTTTATTATTTCGGTCAATGGTCAACAAAATAAACAAACAGTTTTACATAAACAAACAGATGTACATTCATAAACAAACAGTTGTACATTCATAAATTAAAAAAAAAAAATGTTGCAGACCGAAAGGGTTTAGGCTGAAGTTGAACACTTATTGCGCCTAACCCTATAAACCAGTGGTTCTCAAACTTTTTTTGTCATCCCCCACTTTGGACAAGGGGGAGTTTTCAAGCCCCACCTGCCCCCATCGCCCCAACAGAACGCTAATGCCAAGCTTAACATTTTCAAATTTATTGAACATCAAGTAACATCAAGTTGTATACATTCAAACTCAATAACATAAATTAACATCAAGTTCAATAATAAATAAAATTACTGTGCAGCTGTGGTATAACTTGCATCAAGTTCAATATCAAATAAAATAACTTGCATCAAGTTCAATAATAAATAAAACAAAAGTGTTATAACTTGCATCAAGTTCAATAATAAATCAAAAAAAGTGTTATAACTTGCATCAAGTTCAATAATAAATCAAATAAGTGTTATAACTTGCATCAAGTTCAATAATAAATCAAAAAAAGTGTTATAACTTGCATCAAGTTCAATAATAAATCAAATAAAAGTGTTATAACTTGCATCAAGTTCAATAATAAATCAAATAAAAGTGTTATAACTTGCATCAAGTTCAATAATAAATCAAAAAAAGTGTTATAACTTGCATCAAGTTCAATAATAAATCAAATAAAAGTGTTATGACTTGCATCAAGTTCAATAATAAATAAAAAAGTGTTATAACTTGCATCAAGTTCAATAATAAAAATAAAAAAAAGTTTTATAACTTGCATCAAGTTCAATAATAAATCAAATAAAAGTGTTATAACTTGCATCAAGTTCAATAATAAATCAAATAAAAGTGTTATAACTTGCATCAAGTTCAATAATAAATCAAATAACTTGCATCGAGTTCAATAATAAATAAAAATAAAAGTGCCACTTTGCAATCTTTGCAAAAAAAAAAGGAGGAGCTAATGCATTTGGCAAGACAGGGCAAGTGAACATGAGTTTTACAGTACTCCAGCATTAGTGGCTGCAATGAGCCTGTTTTGCACTGCACAGCTTTTCAAATCGGGGTTGCAGGCTTGACACTGCCACTGTTAAAACCTCATTGAGTTCGGGGCTGAGCTGCCTTGACGCGAGTGCTTCCCGGTGAATGACAGTGTCCCCAATGCGCATTTGGCGCAACCCTCTTTATTAGAGCCTGCAGCCCGTTTCTTGACTTTGCCATGGTCTGTGCGCCATCAGAGCAAA
The DNA here is from genome assembly GCF_033978785.1 of Entelurus aequoreus. Taxonomy (NCBI): domain Eukaryota; kingdom Metazoa; phylum Chordata; class Actinopteri; order Syngnathiformes; family Syngnathidae; genus Entelurus; species Entelurus aequoreus. The sequence goes on from NC_084732.1 coordinate 18,206,489, forward strand.
AGCCCACACAGTTTTCCCATTTAAGGTCGTGTTCTTTGAGGAAACTGTCCATTATATTGAACAGCTCATCAGCATTGGCTCTATTTTTTATGTATTTGCAAAACAGCAAATCCTCGCACAGTGACTCGCCATTCACAAAGCTTCCGCTTAGTCCCGCCCCCATTAGTTACTGTTGCTATGTTTGTCAAACTTTCGCTCCTACCTAGAAATTTAAGGCTTACAGGAAAAATAAGTAATTCACATTTATTTATATAGCGAATTTCACAGACAGAATCACAAAGTGATTTACAGTGTGTATAGAAAATGAAAGCATAGTAAAAAAAATCAAAATCTAAGAATATAATTGAAAAAAAAAAAAATTAAAGTGAAATTTCCTCCCGTTCCTCGCGCCCCACCTGTCATGTCTCTATTCCCCACCAGTGGGGCACGCCCCACACTTTGAGAAACGCTGCTATAAACAAAGTCAAGTACGAGATGAGCTTCCAAAAAATATGAAATTTCCTTTTCACAAAATCTTGTAAATACACATTGTACACAACATAAATACTGTCCAATTATATATACAGTAAAGGCATGTGAAATATTCTTGTACACATGTTAAACCTTTGCACCAATTATAGACTATATACAAACAATTATACTTCCATTATGATTTATATCCCACATTTAGTTTTTAATTAACATTGATCATAGTATTAACTACTGTGTTGATTCAAGAGTGATATATTTTTCCAAGACATTGGTCTTAAAGTTTTTTTTAAATGTGTGAATGGAATTGGAACATTTTAAGGAATCATCCAAGCTGTTCCACAGTTGAACCCCCCTGACAGAAACACATCTACTTTTTAAGCTCGTTCTTATGTTTGCTTTCTGAAAGACATACCCCAGTCTAAGCGCATATTAACACATTGCTGAGCAAGTAAATAATCAAATGTGCACATTGAACCGACAAGCTGTGCTCTCTTAGAACAGAGATTGTTAGAGGAATACTACACACAGGTGTTTTTAAGTGCGTTCAAGGACCGCTAAACAGTAAGATTCCACAACGCCCGCTAGAAATATTTATTACACACACTTCGTTTAAATAAATCTTAAAAGTGCTACAGTACAAAAAACATTTAAAACAATAAAAGCTTAGCCATTAAAACAGATAAAATACTAAGACTAAAACACTATCCGCAAAGCATAAAAACGATTGGGTTTTCTAAGTGTCTATTTTAGTTATTTAAAATAACTTGGTCAAAAGATTTCAGTGTGTTTTAAGGACTCTTTGAGCAGATTCAACAGTAACGTGAAAATAACTGGTAATTTTGGTCACACTAACTGTAATATATTTTTATATTGTTACATTCCATTTTAGAGGTTCCAGTTATTATTTTTTACAGTAAATGATTCAAATGTGCTGCCGATTAGTCTTTTGTAGTCGTCCGGTGTGTGGTCGACAAACACAATTGACAGAAGAGGTCTCAAGAACATTGGCATGAACAGCTATGACTGTAGGCAACCTCCTAATGTACTGTATTTTCGTGACCGTAGGGCGCACCGTATTATAATGTGCAGTCTCAGTTACGGGTGCTATTTCTGTATTTAACGCATAGTAAAACATACGGTAGCATGCATGCACGCTGTTTTAAAAAGGCAGCAGGAGCAAAGCTGAGTTCGGTTGTACTTTATTGAAGTATTTAACAATGTACTCACATTATTATTTGATCAATCCTCATCCACAAATCCATCAAAGTCCTCATCTTCTGTGTCCGAAATGAACAGCTGGGAAAGTTCTCCCTCAAACACGCCAGATTTCCTCTTGTCATTTTCAGAGTCAGTCTCGTTGCCGTGGGGCTCCTCAGAAGTGATGCCGGCTTTTGCAAGCTGACATGTTAGCCCAAACATCCACAATCCATTCACAAATTGTGGCATAAATCGCCCGACGCTGCCTCCCAGCTTTCGTAAAGCTGTGTTCGCCATCTGTCATCCATCGCTCCCATGACGCTCGCAAATTCACTTTGAACGCCCTGTTTACACCGATGTCCAGCGGTTGGAGTTCATTTGTCATGCCTCCTGGAATGATGGCAAGCTCCGAGTTTGTTTGCTGCACTTGGTTTTTCACAGCGGCTGTGAGATGGGCGTGCATGGAGTCGCAGATCAACAAGGACGTGACGCGAGGAAAAAAACATTCAGTCTTTTTACGTAGACCTCACTCAGCCACTCTCTCATTTTCTCCTCCTCCATCCAGCCCTTTAGATTCGCCTTAATGATGACTACAGGTGGAAATTTTTCTTGAGGTAGTGTCTTCCTCTTGAAAATCACCATAGGTGGCAGTTTCTGTCCTTTAACATGGCAAGCTAGCACAACCGTAAAAGCCGACTTCTCGTGCTCCGTTGTGCGTATCGCTACCGTGCTGGTCCCCTTCTTCTCCACAGTGGTGTTCACCGGGATGTCGAAAGTGAGCAGCACCTCGTCCGTGTTGGTGATGTGGTTGGGCTGGATGTGTTTGTCGGCAAACACATCCTGCAAAACTGGGGGGCGTGCCTTTAGCGTCCCCTCTCACTTGCAACCTTCACCCTTTAACGTCCGCATGCTGTCCTCAGTCACGTCCGCCTCTCCTCTATATAAACAGCGTGCCGGCCCACACAACAACATCTACCGATTTTGGAACTCTGTGCACACATAAGGCGCCCTGCATTATAAGGCGCCCCGTCCATTTTGGATAACATTTAAGACTTTTATGGTCGTGAAAATACGGTAGTTGTTTTTTACACCACAAGAGCTGCTTTAACAAGTATTATAAGTGGTCAGCAGTTTACAGTCCATCCGGAAAGTATTCACAGCGCTTCACTTTTTCCACATTTTGTTATGTTGCAGCCTTATTCCAAAATGGAATAAGTAAATTTTGTCTTCAAAATTCTATAGACAATACCCAATAATGACTATATGAAATTTTTTTTTTAAATGCAAATTTATTAAAAATGTACACAAGTATTTACAGTATTTGTTCCATATTTAGATAGGTATGCCAAGCTTGTGGCATTGTATTCAAAAATAATTGAGGCTGTAATTGTTGCTAAAGGTGCATCAACAAAGTATTGAGCAAAGGCTGTGAATACTTATGTACAAGTAATTTTTAGTTTTTAATACATTTGCACAATCATTAAGTGTTGAGTCATTATAGGGTATTGTGTTCAGACTTTTCAGGGCAAAAATGAATTTATTTCATTTTGGAATAAGGCTGTAACACAGGGGTGGGCAATTAATTTTTACCGGGGGCCGCATGAGCTACCCGAGCACTGCTGGAGGGCCACATCGACAATATTTCAATTAAATTTTGCTCAATATTATTTTTGATATATACCGTAAGATAAATAATAATAATAATAATAATAGTAATACTTCAACATAGTGTGTGTAACAGCATTCCATGACTAATATATATAAATTAACATTAATAATAAATGACAGTAAAATAAGCACACGTATGACTGAGGAGTCATAGTGTAACTTTGTGTGGTGTTTGAGTTGTCCGACTTTTTGTGTGGCCTTAAACGCACCAGTGGTTTAGTGCTATGCGTGTTGGTGACAGATGACAAGTTGGTTTTGGCCTGGTTTGTACGGCAGAAAATGACTAGTTTTTCGAGATAGAATTGTTTTACTCATGTTTTTGGTGTGGTTATGTCCGAATATAAACAGTTTTGTTCAATAAAGTGATCGATATAATTCCTGTCCTCGAAGCATCTCGATAGACGTTACAATAATTGAACGGTGTTCAATTGAACGGTGTTGACGAACACCATTAGGGCCGCTTGTTGTCACTGTCACTCAAAGTTGCATTGCAAAATTCCATAGAATAAATATGTTTATTTTGTTTAGAATTCAGATGGGATTTGATTTGGTGCGCGGCATATACTTGCTGCGCGCAGCGGACGCTTGAGAAGTGCGCAATTGCGCAGGCACGCACCTTAGGTGAGGGGACGTTGCTTTGCAGTTCATGTGTTGTTGAAAACACGGCATTCCTCATCAACTTTTCTCTTTTTGGCGTCTCGGGTGTAAACCGTGCATCACTTGTCGCTGCATGTGCACCTTCACTCGCAGGTTACACACGGACACACGCCCATAAATAATACTTTTCAAAATAAAAGCAGCACAGTTGTATTGCGCGCAGGACATAGATGTTTTTTCAACTTTATTTTGTAATTGTAGTTGTTCACAATCACGCATACGTCCACACGGAAGTAATACAAATAACGATTTTCAAAACAAAAGCAGCACCGTTGTATTGCACACTCGACATAGATACTTTTTAAAATTTATTTTGTAATTTATAATTGGCCTCACGCGGGCCGGACAGGGACGCACAAAGGGCCGGATGCGGCCCGCGGGCCGCAGAATGCCCAGGTCTGCTGTAACAGAACGAAATGTGGGAAAAGTGAAGTATTGTGAATACTTTGCCAATGCACTGTATCTCCTGCATGTTACACCTGTTGAACTGTTTGCTTATCGCGATCAGGGTTTCCCCTTGATTGCCAAGATACCTGTGGGAGCGTAGTCAATGTAACGTCACATTATTAGCTATGATACATATTTTCTTTAAGAAGGCAAAAACGTGTATACATTTAATTATTCTTTTAACATATGTTTTCATACATATATAACTTTTGCTCTTTTTTTGTTTTTTAATTGTTGCCGCTTATTGTACAATAATTGGAGATTTGTCCAATCTTTTTTGTCTTTCTTTATTATTAACAACAGGCACGAATCTAGCATCTATTTCTGCTGTTACTGGAGACTGTAATCGTGTTTAGAGCTGCTGCAGAGAGCCTGATGTCACACAGTCTTCGTGCTGCCTGGAGCCTTTCTATCATCGCCATCTTAAATTTTGAAGATCCTTGTCTGCGGGTGTATCTCGGATATATTAAAGTATGTCTACATCGCGAACATGCTCTCTCCGATCTAGACAACCCCGTGCGTATGGCTTACGTCATTTAATTATTCGGTTCCGGAAGTGCTCTTCCGGTGATCTTTTTTCGGCGGCCAAGTTTTCGGTGTATCATTGGTGTGCAAACAATTAGTATCCATTTGTACTGTAACAGCCTGCTGGTGTTAATGTGTTGTTTTTCCCATGGTTTGTGAACACACCGTGTTGGCGGAGAATGAGGAAGTATGTTTTGTGTCTAGGAGTGAAGCACGGACAAAATATTTGTTGGAATTGTGCTTGACTTAGCATAAAGTTGGCAAAAAAAACTAAAAATAGTGTCGGACTTTGTCTTCTTCTGGACGCTATAATACATTATTACTTTATTTTGTTTTCACATTTAAAAAAAATGTAAGTTATGCTGTGGTGCCTAATATTTTGCTGCGGCGCCACAATCAAATACAATGAGAACACTGGCTATTACAATATAGGTTCTGTTACTGCTGTATTGTGAAATAGCCGTGTTCGAAAATGAATATATGGCCAAAGAGAACAAATGTTTTTCTAACCGGTGTAGAAATGAATACCCAGTGTGTAGTCAGGAATCTAAGAATAGGGGTGCTCAAAAAATACTCAAATCCGAATTGCAATTCTTCAATCGATTCATACTTTACACAAATCCTTAGATTTCTTAAAAAGGCTTAGTGGCCACATGTGTGGACAGCACCTTTTAGCTCTTATTTCCAAAATTGTGTAGACTACTGAATTGGGGTCTTATGGCTGCGTATCTTATTTCCAAAATTGTGTAGACTACTGAATTGGGGTCTTAAGGCTGCGTATATGGACACTTATACTGCCATCTGAGGGTGTCAGAAGAGTATAACATACAATGGAATTTGGAAAAAAAATGTAAAAATAAGAATTAGCATGTCATTAAGCATGAAGTACACATTTGTGTACTTATGGACTAAGTACATCATATCACAAGATGATTCTTAGTTTTTATTCTAATTAGGGTACAATAAGGCCAAATAGCAAAGAGAAATATAAAAAAAGCATATAAACAAACAGCTTGGGCCTTAAGGAGAAAAATTTCATAAAGAATCAATTTTTAAAAAGATGCTTTTGGGCCATCCCCGTGCTCTTATGTCAGTCAGCAACCAAAATAAGGTTTTGTAACCTGTTTTGATCAGGTTTTATTGTAATTGTCATACCAAATAATACATTATGAAAATTGGTTTGAATCAAAAATCGATTGAGTCAAAACCGAATTTTGAGGTGACTAAATATATCTCCCTGTAGTATAGAATGGGCTATTTGTGTCAGAGTGGAAGGAACATCACCTGCTTCCAGTTGCACAGTTTAACATGTCTGAAAAGGAGTAGGAAGAAGCAGAGCTTATTTCATGTGCATGAAAGATGATTTTGCACCATAACTTTAGCAAATGGACTCTTTAGTCAATCCAGGAGTTTTATTACTAATGC
>NC_084732.1:18217878-18252878 GCF_033978785.1 Entelurus aequoreus
GTAAAATTCCTTTTCAATTTTTTTTTTTTTTAAATGTATGTTAATGCATACATTTATTTAATTATTTTATTTTATAAACCTTTATTTATAAACTACAACATTAACAAACAATCGAGATATAATAATAATCAAAATAAGTACAAAAAACAGTATGTTAATGTCTACATAAGTTGTTGAGCGAGCGTGCATGACGTCATCTGTACTGGCGGCCGCTTCCTCGTCCATGCGCTGTGTGGCGCTGTGTGGCGCTGTTAACTCTTTCACTGCAGCGTCGCGTTGATTTGCCGTATTCATAAACAGTAGAAGAAGAACGGCTTCGTCTCAACAAGAAAATGAAAAATGTCGATCGTCTTTGTGCCTAAAAGACTTCGCGGCAAGGCTAAAATCAACCAAGAAACTATTCAAAGGGTATGTCACAACAGCAACGGAGCTTATTAAATCTTTGCTATTCAATTTTAATACATTTATTCATCGTCGTGTTTACCGCACTATACGTGACAAGTTATGCTAGCAGCGGCACCAAGCTAACTATGACTTTGCTACTTAAATGTTAAACTTGCTTACAAGTTGTTTTTTTTGTAGCTTTTAGACGAAAACGACCAATTAATAAGATGCATCGCCGACTACATGAAGAAGGGGCGAGCTGTGGAGTGTGTCAAGTGAGTTTTTAAATAGCAGTGTTAGCTTCTGATGCTTACGCTATTTATTTTTTGTAATTTTATTTTATTTTTTATTGAACAACAAACATACATTTATAATTCACACAAGTCAAGGCACTTTCAACAAAAGGAAAGAAAACAAAAGCAAACTCAGAGTAATAATACTAAGAAATATTAAAACAAACAAAAATGGCTACCTAAATCACTTTAAATGTTTTTAACGGAGATATTAATTTAAGGGCTTTTGTACTATTAATCATTCTCCAACATTTGATTGATAATTGTAACCCATTAAGCCAATTAGGAAATGCAGGCCTTACTTTCATAAATCAACATTTATGTAGAAACATTTTTGCCCGGAGCATATTAATGTTGAAAAACATTTCTATGTTACAGTCGTTTATGAAAATAACCATACTTGCCAACCTTGAGACCTCCGGATTCGGGAGATTGGGGGGTGGCGGTTTGTTGGTAGCAGGGGTGTATATTGTAGTGTACCGGAAGAGTTAGTGCTGCAAGGGGTTCTGGGTATTTGTTCTGTTGTGTTTATGTTGTGTTACGGTGCGGATGTTCTCCCGAAAAGTGTTTGTCATTTTTGTTTGGTGTGGGTTCACAGTGTGGCGCATATTTGTAACAGTGTTAAAATTGTTTATACGGCCACCCTCAGTGTGACCTGTATGGCTGTTGATCAAGTATGCATTGCATTCACTTAAGTTTGTCTAAAAGCCGCATATATTATGTGCCTGGGCCGGCACGCTGTTTGTATGGAGGAAAAGCGGGCGTGACGACAGGTTGTAGAGGACGCTAAAGGCAGTGCCTTAAAGGCACGCCCCCAATATTGTTGTCTGGGTGGAAATCGGGAGAAATTCGGGAGAATGGTTGCCTCGGGAGATTTTCGGGAGGGGCACTGATATTCGGCAGTCTCCCGCGGGAGGGTTGGCAAGTATGAAAATAACACATTTGATCTCTTCTATAGTGCAGTGTTTTTCAACCTTTTCGGAGCCAAGTCACATTTTTTCAATAGAAAAAATTTTGAGGCACACCACAAGCAGAGAGCATTAAAAATTAAAACTCTGCAGCCGATATTTACAATAAATAGTCGTCGTCGCAAGTGTTTGATAACAATTTAAACCATAACCAAGCATGCTTCACTATAGCTCTTGTCTCAAAGTAGGTGTACTTTACTACCCGTCACATCACGCCGTGACTTAATTGGAGTATTTTCCTGTGTGTAGTGTTTTAGTTCTTGTCTTGCGCTCCTATTTTGTTGTTGATTGTCATGTCATGTACTTTGTGGACGCCGTCTGCTCCACACGCTGTAAGTCTTTGCGGTCGTCCAGCATTCTGTTTTTGTTTACTTTGCAGCCAGTTCAGTTTTAGCTTCGTTTAGCATAGCCATCCCTAAGCTTCAATGCCTTTTGTTTATTTTTGGTTTAAGCATTAGATTTTTTTTTTTAACCTGCACACGGCCTCCAGCTGTCTGCATATTGTGATCACCACAAACCATGTTACCAACATCTACACAGCAATTAGCTACCTGCTGCCACCTACTGATATGGAAGAGTATTACACGGTTACTCTGCCGAGCTCTAGACAGTACAGACACTCAAGAACGGCACATTTGCGGATTATAATTACTGGTTTGCAAAAAATATTTTTAACCCAATTAGGTCAAATTTCATGATCTCAAACGGCACACCTGACTGTGTCGCGGCACAGTGGTTGAAAAACACTGTTCTATTGTATCTCTCCCCACTCTTACCTCTTTGTGTCTTGTTTTTTATCTTTCCCAAACAGATATCAACAATTCCTGCATCGGAATATTGTTTACTTGGCAACCATTGCTGATGCAAGCCCTGTTGTTGACAACACGTCACAATCTTCAAGTGGGTCCTCAACACTTTTACTCATTTTCCTTTCATGCATTTTTTTTTTATAATTGTTTTGTCTGTTTGTTTGTCAACAGCGTGATCGAACCTCAGCCTTTTGGGGAAGCTTCTTCTATTTATGCCCTCATTTTACATAGTTTTCCTTCATTCCTACAGTATTCTGTATTAATAGAGATAATCAGGACCACACAAAATGCTTAGACCAGAAGAGAGATATTTCAAATGTTATTTTAATGGCTCAATACTATGATAAAAAGTTGCAGTAATTGTGTCCAACTCTAGAACAAAATAATGCCGTTTCAATATTTTTTTTTATATTACTGGAAAGAAGTGACACTATGAAAATGGAAAAAAAACAAAAAACAAGTAATGTTACAAAAATAGAGTTAACATTTTGTGGAAATTGCTGCAGTTGTCCGAAAATACTTGAAGATTAAATCATTACTAGAAAAATTACATTTATCAATATTTATTGTAGTCAGTTTGGGATCCATTTGTTTCACATGGAAATAAAACTTCCTTTGTAATATTTGGTGGTTTTGTCATAGTATTTTTCAAATCAGATTTTTGTTGTAATGAGAAAAAAATTTGACCTTTTTAAAATAAACATTTTAATAATATAGTATGTTGTTTTTCTTACACTCAAAATATAAAAATGGAAATAGAAAGTTACACAAATGAGGTCAACATATTTTGCCATGTGTTGACCCTAAACTTCAGAAAAATATTTTTGTAGACTTAGACAAACTTTGCTCCACAAAGTAGCTCAGTTACAAAGGATGGAAGGGATAATGCAGGTATAAAGTAGACTAAAAATGTACAATAGTAGCAATATTTACATATTATATTTATAATATGTTATACTGATATATTTTTATGTAATACGATAAAATTGTGAAGCATTTGTGACGTCATCTCTTGATGCTCTCTTTCCACACAAATGTTTTAATATTCTGCTTGTATTTTTTTCCTCATATTCCGACTTATTTTAGTGTAATCATATTAGATTCTAATAAAATCTCATTGTTTAAAAAAAAAAAAAAAAAGCATCATTTTTGCAATGTCACCCTTTTTTTGTATAAAAACTACATTTTATTTACATAAAAAAATGTGTTTCCTCATACAAACCTTCTCATTATTTAAAGAAAAAAAAAGACTTCTTGGAACATTTGTCTTATTAAAAAAAAAAGTATATAAAAAATATTTTTAAGATAGATCTTCATGGTAGTAGAACTACTCACCCCCAAATCCTCCACACGACACCTCCGCTCCGGACAGGCTAACCTCCGAGGACAACGATACGAACTATGGGCGACCGGGCTTTTAGCTACGCCGCTCCCAGTCTGTGGAATGCTCTCCCTGACCACCTGAGGGTACTACAGACTGTGGATGCTTTTAAAAAAGGCTTAAAAACCCTTCTATTAGGCTGTTATATTTTTATTTTTTTCCTCTTTTATTTTTCAATACACTGTAGCACTTTGAGGTTGTTTGCTCAATGTAAAGTGCTTTTTACAAAAAAAATCTATTGTATTAACATTTTGCATGTGATATATTTTTGGTAATTTTATCTTCCAAAAATGTACCTGTAAATACAAAAAATATTTTCAATTCACAAATGAAAGCCCAGCACCACAAACAAGTTCACATTAAAAAAAATGAGAAGACATTTTCAAATTGCTAGTATTTTTTATTCTTTTTTTGCATTGCTGGTACACTTGGGAGATTTTATGAGTTGCCAGCTCCAAAGAACAATAAGCAACATAAGCCAAGCAGCCCCCCTTCACGTCTTCTGGGTTATTTCCGGACTGGATTCAATCCTTTGTGTAGAAGCCTCTAGTAAGTAAACCATTTGACACGGCTGAGAAAAAGCTAACGGTTACAGTCTGTCATTGGATGTCTTCATAGAAAAAGAAAAAAAAAGCTAAGGGAGAGAACACATAACCCCAAAATATTGAGAAAAGAAAAAGCAACACTAAATATTTATATATATATATATATATATATATGTATGATTGTGCAAAGCACATTCACTATAAAAAGATATATATTTATATGTATATATACAGCAAACTGTAAACATTTTTAAGTATGTTAGTTTTTCTGAAAACATGGTGTCATTATCATAAATACAGGCAACATTGGCATCTGCAAACATCCACAAAACAAACCAAAAAAAAAAAAAAGAACATTCCGGGCGTTAAATGGCGCCCACAGAAAGCAAAGAAAGAAAGGTGTAGAGGGAGGAGGCCACGCCCTCCTTGTTACGGTTTTCTTTTCTTTTTTTGGTAAAGATGGAGGACAAAATGTGCTTCTTTTTTCACATCAGCGGGAAAATAGCCTTTTTTTTAATTTTCCTAACATACAGTCATGGTAACTAGAAAAATAAGATTAATACTGTCAACACTTGGACCAGAAAAACAACGTCACTCGTGAAGAAGAAGAAGAAATATGCGCTAATTTGGTGGTGTAATAAAAACCTCCTCCTCCTCCTCCTCCTCAGCACCATTCATCTCCTGCTTTGGTTGCAAAGAACGCCCGTGGACAAGTGCTAGCAATACCAACATGGCACGTGTAGTAGTAGTAGTAGTAGTAGTAGTGTATGTTAACGTGTGCTGAGCCTGCTCAAAGCCTCTTGGTAAAAACTCCTCAATCCAACATGTCAACATGCCAGCTGTACGTTTGGCAGTTACAGCTCCTTTAGACACAGTTTGGGTCCGTTTTTTCTCTCGTCTTTCAAGCGGTCTCCAGCTCTTGCCAGAAGGGGGCGCCACTACCCGCCTCTGACAGAGAAACCAACACTATGGCCGCCGCATGTTTTAATCGTATTCGTAATGATAGTAGTACATTTTCTGGGGAGGTGGGGGGACGTGGGTCACTTTACGATGTAGGGAGTAGTAGGAGGGCCACACTGAAAAAAATATCGTAATGTTTGTGAAAACATTTTTTTCAAAGTTTTGTCGGAATTTTGCAAACAGTGTCGGGACTATTTTCAACACGTAGTCATTTGTAACGTGTGTGTCGACAAGGTCCGATTTTTAGTTGTTAAACCACAAAAAAAAAGGCAATATTCAAGATCAACATTAACACGGAGTATGAAAGTCGGAAACTTTCCGAAGTCGGAGAACACGCGTCAAAATGTCACAAGAAGAGTCGTAATTTTACAGTTAAGTTACAAGAGAAGGTAATTTTACAAAAACAAGTCTAATAATAATCAAGATCAACTTTAAGTGTTCGGAAGTCGGAAAATGTAGGTCAATATGTTACAGGAAGAGTCGTAATACAGTAGTTTGGTTACATGAAAAAAGTATTACTACAAAAAGATCAATGTTAACATTACCACTTTTTTTTATTAGTATGATAGTCGTAAATGTTCAGAAGTTGGAAAATGTCGGTCAAAATGTCGTAATTTTACAGTCAAATTAAAAGAAAAAAGTATTTTTACAAAAACAAGTCTCATAATATTCAAGATCAACGTTAACATTTCCACTTTATTTTTACTAGTATAAGAGTCATAAATGTTCGGAAGTCGGAAAATGTAGGTCAAAATGTCACAGAAGAGTCGTGATTTTACTGTCGTTTGGTTGCATGAAAAAATTATTACTACAAAAAGATCAACGTTAACATTTCGATTTTTTTTTTTTATTAGTTTAATAGTCGTAAATGTTCAGAAGTGGGAAAATGTCGGTCCAAATGTTACAGGAAAAGTCGTAATTTTACAGTCAAATTTAAAGAAAAAAGTATTTTTTACAAAAACAAGTCATAATATTCAAGATTAACATTAACATTTCCACTTTATTTTTACTAGTATAAGAGTCGTAAATGTTCGGAAGTCGGAAAATATACGTCAAAATGTCACAGGAAGAGTCGTAATTTTACAGTTAAGTTACAAGAGAAAGTAATTTTACAAAAATAAGTCTCATAATATTCAAGATCAACGTTAACAATACCGCTTTTTGTTACTAGTATAAGAGTCGTAAATGTTCGGAAGTCGGAAAATGTAGGTCAATATGTTGCAGCAAGAGTCACAATATTACAGTCGTTAAGTTACATGAAAAAAGTATTACTACAAAAAAATCAACGTTGACATTACCACTTTTTTTATTAGTATAATAGTCGTAAATGTTCAGAAGTGGGAAAATGTCGGTCCAAATGTTACAGGAAGAGTCGTAATTTTACAGTCAAATTAAAAGAAAGTACTTTTACAAAAACAAGTCTCATAATATTCAAGATCAACGTTAACATTTCCACTTTATTTTTACAAGTATAAGAGTCGTAAATGTTAGGAAGTCGGAAAATGTAGGTCAAAATGTCACAGAAGTGTCGTGATTTTACTGTCAAGTTAGAAGAAAAAATTTTGTAGAAATACAAGTCTCATAATATTCAAGATCCACGTTAACATTTCCACTTCTTTATTACTAGTATAAGAGTAGTAAATGTTCAGAAGTCGGAAAATGTAAGTCAATATATCAGAGGATGCATCAGAATTTTACAGTCAAGTTACGAGAATTTTTTTTTTTTTTTTTTTTACAAAAATAAGTCATAATATTCAAGATCAACGTTAATACCACTTTTTTTTTTTTACTAGTGTAAGAGTCGCATATGTTCGGAAGTCGGAAAATACCAAAATGTCACAGGAAGAGTTGTAATTTTACAGTCAAGTTACAAGAAAAAAGTTTTACTACAAATAAATTCATAACATTCAAGATTAACATTACCACTTTTTTACTTATATAAAAGTCGTAAACCCTTCGGAAATGTCCCAGGAAGAGTTGTAATGTCACAGTTGTTAAGCTACAAGAAAAAGTATTTTTACCAAAAAAAAATGTCTGATAATATTCAAGATCAACATTAACACTTTTTACTAGTATATCTAAAAGTGTTCTGAGGTCGCAAAATTTAAGTCAAAATGTCACAGGAAGAATTGTAATTTCAAAGTTGTTCAGTTACAAGAAAAAAGTATGTTTACAAAAAAGTAATAATATTCAAGTTCAACATTAACACTTTTTTTGTTACTTTAACGGTCGCAAGCGTTCGCAAATGTCACAGGAAGAGTCGCAACAAAGGGGACAAAAAATTATTACCAGATTATTGCAATACATTTTTAGTTTTGCAAAAAAGTGTAGTAATACAAGAATAACGTCGCATAATTGCAAGAATTTAGGTAGTCTTAAAATTACATAAAGTTGTGATATTACAAGAGTAAAGTCATAACGTTAAAAGATGCTTTTTCCCCCCAGGAAAAAGTAATTTTCAGTTTTATGACAAAAGTGTCATAATACAATGCGATTAACGTTAACATTACTACTTATTTACTTGAATAAAAGGTGTAACCGTTCGGAAGTCGGAAAATAAGTTAAAAAAATGTCACAGGAATAGTTGGAACAAAAACAGACAAAAAATTTAAAAAATATTAATTGCAATAATTTTTGTAATTTGTTTTTACAAAAGTGGCGTAATATTACGAGAATAAAGCCACCAAATCCCGACAATTTAAGTTGTATTATTATTAAGAATTATAAAGCTTATGTAAGAATTATTTATTTAATGTAAAAGTCGTAATGTTACCAAAAGACACTTTTTTCAGGAGAAAAAGTAATAAAAATGGTTGTTTTACGACAAAAGTATACACGTTAACATTACTACTTATTTACCTAGAATAAAAGTTGTGAAATAAGTCAAGATGTCTGAGTAACAGTCGTAATATTACGAGAAAAAAAAAGTCGTAAAGACACCAAGAAAGCCCTGTTATTGCAAGAATCAAGTGACTGAAGTCGCAAAATCGTGAGAATTAGGTCGTAATGTTTTACGGAAAAAAAAAGTAATATAGTCGTAATTCTACAGTCTGATTCCTTTCATTACTTTACTAAGAAAAAAAGTCGTATTTAAAAAAAAAAAAGTGTCGTAATATTACGAGAGAACAAGAACATAAAAGTTGCCAATGTCAAGTCGGAAGTTAGAAAATAAAAGTGAAAGTGTCACAGTAATAGTTGTAATAATGCAACAAAAAAAAATCGTAATAAGAAATTGTATTTTTACAAAAAAAAGTCTCAAATGTTACAATAATAAAGTTGTAATTTTATAAAAAAAATAAGTTGTCGTGTGTTTCTCCAAGTTATGTTTAAATCAGGTCATTTTTACGACAAGTTTTCTGTCACAGGTATTTTTGCCCCCCTTGACAATAAAGTGTCGTAATAATACAGGAATTAAGTCGCAAAATCATGAGAATTAGGTCGTAATGTTTTACGAGAAAAAAATGTAATATAGTCGTAATTCTACAGTCTGATTCCTTTCATTACTTTACTAGGAAAAAAAGTCGTATTTTTTCATTACTTTACTAGGAAAAAAAGTCGTATTTAAAAAAAAAAAAAGTGTCGTAATATTACGAGAGAACAAGAACATAAAAGTTGCCAATGTTAAGTCGGAAGTTAGAAAATAAAAGTGAAAGTGTCACAGTAATTGTAATAATGCAACAACAAAAAATCGTAATAATTGTATTTTTACAAAACAAAGTCTCAAATGTTACAATAATAAAGTTGTAATTTTATAAAAAAAATAAGGAAAAAAATAAGTTGCCGTGTGTTTCTCCAAGTTATGATCAAATCAGGTCATTTTTACAACAAGTTTTCTGTCACAGGTATTTTTGCTCCCCTTGACAATAAAGTGTCGTAATATTACAGGAATTAAGTCGCACTATTATGATAATAAAGTGGTAATATGGGGAAAAAGGGGAATATGTAAGAAGAATATATAAAGTCCTAATTTCACAGCCAGATTTTCTTTAATAAAGTCAGAATATTGCTAGGGTAAAGTTTGAACATTGTCAGAATAATGTTGTATTTTAATGAAAAGTGTCTAAAACCATTACCACATCTGACTTACTCAAGAAAAAAATAGTATTAAAAGAATAGATTTGTACTTCATTTGTACTATAATGTGTATAAATATGTAAATGTGAAAGTCGTGTTTATACTGTAAATGTAAATATTTGTTCAAGAAAGCTGTAAAATGACTGAAGCCAGATTTTATTCAAGAAAAATGCTGTATTTTTAAGTCATAATATTTAAATATTTCTAATTGAGCATTCGAGTCTTACATTTTTAAAATAAAAAAAAGTTGTCAACAAGTTCTCCCCAGAATAGTGATAATATTCTCAGAATAAAGTTGTGATTATTCAAAAAGATCCAGAACGAGGTCATACGCTTTCCCAGGGGGGAAAAAGTCATAAAATATATATATATATTTTTAACATGTCATATGAGAAATGAAGAAAAAAAAGTGGTGATTTTATTTATGAGAATAAATGTTATTTAAAAAAAATTGTAATAATCCGAGAGTAAAGTGTTATAATTTTTCGGGGGGGAAAATACCACAGTATAAATAAATGTCGTGTTTTTAAAGAATAACAGTTGTGATATTTAGAGAATATTTGTATTTTTCCCAGAAAAAAGTTTTCTGTATTTCAAGAACACAGCCTTTTTTTTTCCTGACATAATAAATGATTGTCTTGAAAACAGTTGTATTTTTTTTTCTTGGGAAAAATATCGTTTTTCTGGAATATTATGAGCTGTAAATAGTATTTTGAAAGTTTCAATCCGACTGATTGTGGTACTGTAGTAGTAGTAGTTAGTCAGTGTGGCCCTCACAGTGGTGTGTGTGTGTGTGTGTGTGTGTGTGTGTGTGTGTGTGTGTGTGTGTGTGTGTGTGTGTGTGTGTGTGTGTGTGATGTACCTGTCAGTACTGGTGCAGGAAGGAGGGCCTGTGCTCGTGTTTTAAGGGGAACGACTTGAAGCCTTTACTCATGGCTTTCAGTTGTTGTTGTTGTTGTGTCTGCTGCTGCTGCTGCTGAGTGAAGGGGAAAGGCGAGGAGATGGCGGCCGAGGGCGGGCACTCGCTGGCCGCCGACCACACAGGCGACTGGAGCATCTGTAAGGAGTCGCTCCACTGCGACGACGGCGGCGGGAGGTTCATCTGGTACAAGGAAGAGCTGGGATTGGCCGACGCCGTCAAGCCGCTGTGGGCTGAGTGCTGCCAGGGCGCTTTGGGAGGCCATGTTTTTGTCTTGCTGTCCTGTGAACGCAACACAAATCACTAATTAACTTTTTTTTTTTTTTTTTAAACTTATTTTTATGCTGCTGTCATTATTAGGAATGTTCATTAGCATGCATTAAAACGTTTTATTAAAAATCGAGTAGGATTTTTATTTGGCGGCGGGGGGATCGCAAAATTACAGTCATGAAGTTTAAGATGTCGTTTCTTTTTGAAGATATAAAAAAATAATTTTAAAAAAGGTTTAGTTTTTTTTCTGGAAAAAAAGTCTTATACAAAGACAATTAAATTGTTCTTTAACTATGAGAATGTCATTTTATTATGGCTATGAAGTCAAGTTTTCCCCGAAAAACAAGGCAATTATGTTTCCAAATAAAATATAAATATATACATATTAAGTGGATAAAAAGTGGACTTTAAAATGAGTATTACATGAATCAAGTAGATCCAAAGTATTATATATACCTACATACATATAATTATGTATGTATGTATGTATGTATGTATGTATGTATGTATGTATGTATGTATGTATGTATGTATGTATGTATGTATATATATATATATATATATATATATATATATATATATATACACACATACATATATGTATATATATACACATATATATACATATATGTATGTGTGTATATATGTATGTGTATATATATATATATATATGTATGTGTGTATATATATATATATATACACACACACACATATATATACATACATACATATATATATATATACACACATACATATATGTATATATATGTGTATATATATACATATATATATATATATAAACTGTAATATTATATTTTGTATGAATCAAGGAGATTTAAATAAATAGTATGACATGAATCAAGTAGATAAAAAATAAATCTTTAAACTTTGTGAATCAAATAGTTTAAAAAAAGTAATAATACTCCAAGAACATTTAAAAAGTAATATTACATGAATTAAATATACATATTAAAAAAGTAATATTAGATCAATATCAAGTTCATTAAAAAAAGGTTTTCAAAAAGTAATAATAAATGGATCAAGAAGATTTAAAAAAATAATACTAGATAAATCAAATAGATTTAAAAAAAAATCGCAAGAGATCATGTACATTTTATTTATATATATATATATTTATTAAGTAGATTAAAAGGTAACATTACATTAATCAAGTCAATTTCTTTAAAACAAAAAAGGTGTAAAAAATGTACTACTTTCTCAAAGAAAAAATATGCAATCAAATCTGATGTTTTTAATAAAACAAAGCTGTAAGAGATTACCAAAAGAAAGTTACATTTCTTCAAGAAAAAAAAAAGTATTCTCCCCCCAGTTAATAGAAGATGTGTCATCTCATATTGGTGAATTTAGGATATAAAGGTGACAAAAAGGCAGGTGGCGCCACACAACCTCTCTCTAAGCTGCGCAGCCTTACTCTGCAGTGGATGTTTGTTTTTGGTCTCTTCCATCATTTATATTTCAACAATATTTCTGTTTGGCAGTTTAGAATGTGTCTAAAGGTTACTTCCAGAATGTCCTAATGCAGCGCAAATGTGAAAATGAGGTGAAGCCTGAGCAAATACATTGTTTTCACACTTGGTCACTGGCGGAGGGATGATGAGTCAGCAGTTTTCACACAAACAACAAAGTGAGACAGCATTACAAAACTGCTCAAATGGTGCAAGTAGTCGTGTTGTGCTTCTTTAGCAAACTGTTTGCTAATGCTCGTACAGGGCGTGTCAGTGAATCCGTCAACAAAAGGCGGCGCTTACCTGGCCGTCGTCGGTCATGTGATGGAGCGGCGGTGAGGGCAGGGTGCACACTTCAGGCTCACCACAGCTGTGTTTCCTGCAGACAACGTGAACTTTAACTGGTGTTTGGGTGTAAACATGCTACATTCTTCCATAACATTCTAACTCTCTTTTAGCCTTGCACTTGTTCTTTTGTGTGCAGCTTCCTGTTTGCACTTTTTCATGCATCAACCTGGAATTTCTAGACTTTTTTGCTAATTCACTTCCTGTGAGAATCTAGTATTAGCAGGATGTCATAAAAAAGTATTAATTCAAAACAGGGACATACAGGTTGTTGGGGGGGTGTTTGGATTTAAAATATAATGATTAAGTTGTGATATTGTGAGGAAAAATGTACTTTACCAAAAATGTATATTACTAAATAAAATCAAATGTTTTCCAAAAAATTTGTAATTTCTACTTCTGTAATTTCCATACAGCTTTTTTTCCCCAAATTGTTGTCTAAACTTAAAAATTGAGGATAAACTATAATATTTTTTATATTTAAAAAGTATTTTTAGCAAATAAATATATTACCTGAATAAAGTCTTATTTTTTCCCCTAAAAAACAGCTGTCATTTCCATAAATCTCTTTTTTTCCCAAATTGTTGTCTATACAGTATTTTTTGTTTATTTGTAAAAAAACAATGCAATATTACAAATAATAAGACTCCACTTCACTTAAAAATGAGACTGTTAAAGGGTTTGTCTCATGAAAAAATAGTTGCACTGGAAGAAAAATAATGTTTTATACAGTTTACCGTGTATTAATATGTTTTAGGAAAATACATTTAAATCACATTAATACAATTTTCTTTTTTTGAAAACAAAAAAGTTAAACTGGTTGACCAAATAGAAAAAAACGTTTTTAAGTTTATGTTTTGGAAAATATTACAAAATTGAAGTATATATATATATTTTTTCTACAAAAATAAAGTCCTATTTATTTTAAGAAAAAAAATTAATAAATGGTTAGAATAGTTTAAATATAAGTTTTAAAAAAAATACAAGAAAAGCAATTTCAAATGCAATTTTTAGTTTATATCAATTATTATATTTTAAGAAAATACATTTTAGTTTACATTTATAAAGTAGCCTTTTCTTAAAGACAGAACATTTTTAAATGGTTGTGCAAATAAAATAAAGTATGTTAAATTACATTAAAATAAAAATAACATTTTTTTTTGGAGAATATTACAAAAATAAAGTATCATTTTTATTATTTGTTTTACAAGAATAAGGTCCTATTTTGTTTTAAGAAAAAAAAGAAAATACATTATAATTTAGTCTTTGTTTGAAGAGAAACATTTTTCAAATGGTTGTCCAAATAGAAAGATAGGATTTTTCTTTACAAAAATAAGGTTATATTTCTTTGAAGAAAATAAATTCAAAATAGTTACACAAAAAGACAAAAATAATCCAAGTAAAGTAATTTCTAATGTTTTACTTAGTTATTATTATTAAATATAATGTTTCAAGAATTTTTTTTTTAACTTACATTTACAAAGTTGTCTTTTTTTAAGACAAAAAATGTCAAATAGTTGTCCAATATGTTAAAATGCATTTTAAAAAAAGGTGTTTTTTTTGCGATCATTACGAAATAAGGTATATCGGTAATTTTTTTTGTTAGATAACATTTTTCTGTAAAGGAATGAGGCCCTATTTCTTTTAAGAAAAAAATGTCCAAACATTGAGGAAGAAATGTCAAAATGTTAAGAATAAAATGTTGTCATAGAAGTTTTAAAGAATATGTCAAGAAGTCATAGTTTTGGGAAAAAAAAGGAAGTTTTCTTTTTAGTGAGAAACACGAATGGTTGATAAAATATACGGTATGTGCAGCTGTTAACATAAGAGTATCAATAAATTGTCCGTTGTGAATGAACACCAGCAATTCAAGCCTAAAACATAGATAAATAAATGTACATATTATTAAAAGACTATATTGGGCATTAATTGTATTTTTTATGTACCTTCTTTGCTTGACTGCCGCCACAAGATCCGGCCCCGAGAACATGGAGAAGAGACTGTCTCCGTTGGCGGAAGACGTCTCATCGCTGGAGCTGGCAGAGTCTCCCTGATTGGCCGACCAGTTGCTGTTCACGGCCTCGCTGAGAGGACGCAAACGTCAACAAGTGGTTATGCTGACAGGAAAGCCAGCTGAGCGGACGGGTGACGTTAAAGAAGGTGAGCCCTACCCCTCGCTGTAGTACTCGGGGTGGCCCCAAGTCCTGTGCTGCTCATCAGGCATGGGCCAGTTGCTTCGTGGGTTGCTTGGGCGGCGAGGATGCTGCACCTGTCGCTTCTGCTGCATGGCCTGGCTGACGCCGGCGACGTAGCGAGCGAACTCCGGATCGGAGCCCACTGTCAAAGAAATTGGGACTTTTAGACACATTTTGGATAGTAGAAGAAAAAAGTAATAATATTTAGTTTTAGGACAAAAGTGTCATAATATATGATGACAATAACGTAATCATTACTACTTATTTACTAGAATAAAAGTCACAAGCGTCTGAAAGTCGTCACGGGAAAAGTCATAACAATAACTGAAAAAAGTATTTTTCAAATAAAAAGTCACATTATTGCAACATATTTTTTTCTTTTAAATGTTGTAATATGTAAATAAACTCACAAAATTCCGAGATTTTATGTCGTATTATTATTAAGAATTGTGAAACTTATATAAGATTTATTCATTTAATGCGAAAATCGTATCGTTACAAGAAGACTTTTTAGGGAAAAAAGTAATAAAAAAAACTTAAATTTTACGGCAGAAGTATCATTAAACATGAGATTCATGTTAACTCTACTACTTATTTACTAGAATAAAAGTCACAAAGTTGTAAAATATGTCAATAAATGTATGTCTTATTAAAAGCTATAATATTACGAGAAAAAACAAGTCATAAAGACACTATAAAGTCGTTTTCCTTTTCAGGGGGAAAAAAGTGTATTGCACGAAGCAAATTCTATTTTTACACGAAAAGTCTCATAATATGAGAATTAAATCACAAAATTACGAGAATTAGCTCGTAATGTTACAAGAAAAAATGCAATGTTAGAAGAATAAAGTTGTAATTCTACAGTCAGATTTCTTTCATGAAAAAGTCGTAACGTTACGAGAAAAACATAGGGCTACTCAAAGAAAAAAGTAATAAAGTTTAGTTTAATGACAAAAGTGTCATAATTAATTAGATAATCGTTAACATTACTACTTATTCACTAGAATAAATATTGCAAATGTTCGGAAGTCGAAAAAGTAAAAAATGTTACAAGAATAGTAATAACAAAAAATATGTTGCAAAAAACAAATTCAGATTATTGCTTTTTTTTTTATAAAAAAAAAGTGTTGAAAAATGTAACGTTACCAGAAGACGCTTTTTTTTCCATTTTACGACAAACGTATCATATTATGACATTCATGTTAACATCACTACTTATTTACTAGGATAAAAGTCACTAAGTTGGAAAAGAAATCAATAAGTGTGTCTTAGTAATACTACGGGAGAAAAAAAGTAGTCCTTTTTCGGGAAGAAAAAAAGTGTGACTATTGCAACAACCAAATTCTATTTTTACATGAAACGTCTTGTAATATTATGAGAATGAAATCACAAAAAAGTTGTCACGGGAATAGTCATAACACAGAAAAAAATATTTTTTAAAGAAAAAGTCAGATTATTGCAACATATTTTCTTCTTTTAAATGTTGTAATATGTAAATAAAGTCACAAAATTCTGAGATTTTAAGTCGTATTATTATTATTAAGAATTGTGAAACTTATGTAAGATTTATTTATTTAATGCCAAAATTGTATCGTTACATAAAGACAAGTTTTTTTTAGGGAAAAAAGTAATAAAAAAGTTAAATTAAGCTAAAATAAGTCAATAAGTGTAGGTTTTATTAAAAGCTATAATATTACGAGAAAAAATAAGTCGGAAAGACACTAGAACGTCTTTTTCAGGGGGGAAAAAAGTGTATTGCAAGAAGCAAATTCTATTTTTACCCGAAAAGTCTTAGATAAAATTACGAGAATTAGTTCGTATTGTTACAAGAAAAAATGCAATGTTACAAGAATAAAGTCGTAATTCTACAGTCAGATTTCTTTCATGAAAAAAAGAGAAAAATGTCATTTTTAAGTTGTTTTTTTTACTGTCAAAGAAATTATGACTTTAGACACGTTTTGGCTATTCAAAGAAAAAAGTCATAAAGTTTACTTTTACGGCAAGTGTCATAATTAATGAGATAATCGTTAACATTACTACTTATTCACTAGAATAAATGTTACAAATGTTCGGAAGTCGGAAAAGTAAAAAATGTTAGAGAAATAGTAATAACAAGAAATATTTTTCAAGAAAATAATTGATTGCTTTTTTTTTTTTTTTAACAAAGAAAGTGTTAAAAATGTAACGTTACCAGAAGACGCTTATTTTTTTTTTCATTTTACGACAAAAGTATCACAATATGAGATTGATGTTAAAATCACTACTTATTTACTAGAATAAAAGTCACAAAGTAGGAAAATAAATCAATAAGTGTGTCTTAGTTATAATACGAGAAATAAAAGTCATAAAGACACTAAATGGTCCTTTTCCTTTTTCAGTAAAAAAAAAAAGTGTGACTATTACAAGAACCAATTTCTATTTTTACATGGGACGTCTTGTAATATGACAATGAAATCATAAAATTACGAGAATACGGTCGCTATGTTACAAGAAAAAAAAGCAATGTCAGAAGAATAAAGTGGAAATTCTACAGTCAGATGTCTTTCATGAAAAAGTTGTGATGTTACGAGAAAAAGTCATAATTTTTCAGGTTTTTTTTCACTGTCCAAGAAATTGTGACTTTTAGACACGTTGAGGATACTAAAAGATAAACATTAGCTTTACTCAAAATGTGCATGTCCTTATTAGGGACATGGACTGTCACATACCAGCGGGGTCGAAGGGCAGCGTGTCCCCCAGGGCACCAAACACGCCGTCACTCTGCTCTCTGTTGGGCCACGTGTTGTTGCGCGGACCCTGGGGCTTCTGGCCCAGAACCTCGGACATGACGCTGTCCATGTACGTGCTCACCAGGCCCAGGCTGTACAAGTCTGAGCTCAGGTCCGGCAGCCCGGGGGAGCCCCCCCATTGGCCGATGGGACCCAGGGGGGACAACCCTCCCGGGGGAGCTGGCTGGCTAGACGTGCCGAGCCACTTGCTGGCCACTCTCTGCTGGGGAAGGACCTGCTGGGGGTTCTGCTGGGGCGGCGGGGCCTGCTGCTGCTGGCCAATGGGCTGCAGGAGGTGCTGGTAGTACTGGAGGGTCTGGGGGGAGTGCTGCTGGGGTGCAGGCTGCTGTTGCGACGGTGGAGTCGGCTGCTGCTTCTGCACTGCCGGGGGAGCAAGGGCCTGAGCCTGGGGTGGGGGCAAGGTCTGGCTCGGAGGCGGCAGGCCGCTGTGAGAGATACCCGGCGACGTCGGCGGTGGTCCAGGAGGGGGTTTTAGCTCGGCAGGGTTCGCGGACGCCACAGAGTTCCTCCTCTTGACGAGGGGCGAGGCCTGCTGGGATTTTCCCATGTTGAATCCTGAGAGAAAGTCGATGACGTCCTGCATCTCTTGGTCGGTCGGGAGGTTCATGCTCGGGTCGTCGCAGCCTAAGCCGTTAGCCAGCGGGTTCTGTGTGCCGGCGTCGGGCGCGCAGGAGAGACCGCCCGTCTGCAGGAGGCTGTGCAGTCTCCCCTCGCTGCGGCCCAAACTCTTGGACTTGTCCTCGGAGCCGCCGCTCAGCATGCTGCGGGAAGGGGTGCTGGGGATGGAGTAACTCCCCCCGCTGTTGGCGCTGGATGACGCCTTCTTGGTGAACTTGGACGTCAGCTTGGAGATGGTTTTGGGCAGGCCGCTGGAGGCCTTGGAGCTGGTGCCCGGCGCCAGATCCACTTGGCTGCCAAAGTCAGAACTCTCCCGCTGCAGTTGAATCTGAATGGTCGGCAAAGACTGTTCCCTTTTGAAAAAAGACAGGGAGTTATTCATTATTTTGTAGCTTTTGCTTTCTTTTAAATGTATTTTGAAGTGTGTATCGCTGCATCAGAGAAAGTTCCAAGGATGCACACAATTTGGCGGGCATTCGTTGAATATGCGCAAATTGGCGCCATCGCAAATTCCTGCAAAGACTGAAAAAACGATGTTTGCACGTGGACAATATGCGTTTTTATTTTTATATCTGTCTTTGTGCGGACATGGTCTTGATAGCCATTTGGTCAAAGAGAGCAAGGGTTTTCTTTCTCATGCGCTCCATAGCATTATTTAAGCACTTTGAATTGACTTGCATACGAGTTGTGCTTATAAATAAACCTGCTTTGCCTTAAGTAAAACAATTAACTTGGTATGTATAGGGGTGGGTACCATTCACATCTTGACAGGTACGGTACCCATTCCTGATACCTGTATTGTAAATAACAACAAAAACAGAAATTAAAAGAAAATAATAATTGAGTGATGTGATAACAGTACTCAACTGTACCAATGGTCTGTACTTTTGTGGTGTTATAAATTGTCTTTGATAATAAAATTTAAAATATGTTCATTGTATTAATTGGGACATTTAAAAATGAGCTGATTATGATAACTGCTGTCCAGTTTGTATAGCTTTTTTTATAATCAAATGAAATCGCTAATGCTAATCACTAGCACATCAATAGCAAAGCCAATGTATATTAGCATTAAGCTAGTGCTTTTTTTGGAAAAGTGGAGCCTTACTTAACTTACCTTAGTTTGTTGGCAACATTCACCTAGAGGTAGTTTGGCTGCTGGAGTGATCCCAAAGTGCTGAAATGTTAAGGTACCGTAAGACGGCACCGTTGGATATTACGCAAATGCCCGGCAGGAGTCGGTCGGTGCCAAAAAAGTAACGAAATTGGTCCCCATCCCTACAGCTAGATATACATATTAATAACTCACTTTCTCTCCTTCCATCTATTGATGTCAAACACGGAAGTGTAGAGCACGTCCACGAGACCCAGGGTCTTCTCTGGATCAAGGCTACGCTGGAGCAAAGACATTGTTGCTGGGTCCTCCTTCAGACACCTGGACATGGACACACACACATTATTGACATCAGTGTTCTTGTATCTCTTTCAGCTCCAACCGGTTTTAGGCATTTACTTGCACCGAGCTCCTTAAGTCGTGTAAAATGAGATTTTGTATCTTTTGTGCGCGAGATAATGGCTCGCTCGCACAAGGTCAACAAGTACAAAGGCTCGAGCGCCGCGTCTAGCCGTGAAAAGCTCAGTGAGTGGAGCTCCCACTGAGAGGTTCCGCGAGTGATCTGACTTTTTCAATATAGACGCTTGGGAAAAGAAAGCGGGGGGATGAGGGGGTGATTAAACTGTGCACAGCCGTGAACTACAACACGGAACATCCTCAAGTTACCTTGCAAACCCGCAAATCCTGCTTGGCGGCACGGGCCTGGACAAATAGATAGCTGACATGTGATATTCAAAAATGAAGACAAGTAGAGCACTAAAAAAAACTTCAAGAGCTCAGACTGGTTTTATGCATTGGACGTCTCTCTATTCCTCTCAGCTGTTCTGGCATGAAAAACAAACAACACTACTCCTCTAGTTCAAATCGTACTCTATTAATCACAAAGTGTAAAGTTAATCATGTGTTTGGAGTGTCTGGACACAAAATGAGGATCCTGAATACCACATCCTGTTTTATTAGTGTACACGGACACCATCAGTCAACCACATGCTGTCATTTTGTTGACTTTTGTCCCTTCTGCAAACTTTCTCACACAGTTTTGTTTGACTTTAATGTATAACCATGACTCGGGGGGGGGGGGGGGGGGGAATGCACACATTTTGCACTCACCATGTGGAAGGAACCTGGACCACCAGCCTGGATCCTTCGAGGGTGATCTGAGGAGCATACAACTCCTTGTTCTCTATCTGAGCAGTATCAACCACCACCTGTAAAGACACACACACAAATTAATTAGTCTGTATTGGTAGGCATACACAGTCGGGTGTATGCCTACTGTACTGGTACACCAGTAAAACCTACCTAAGAGCTGGTAAAAAAATACAATCTGTCGTGCACATTGTAACCTGTGGGGTTTTTAATATTTTGACCTACTTGCAATAATTACTGGGTTGCAATCACGTGACCTAAAGGCACCTCTGGGTACTTCCGGGTTTCAGGCTATGGTCTAGAGCAAGGATCCCCAAACTTTTCATTTTATGAATTTATTATGGGTCTACTGAAAATGTGACCAAATTTGCTGGGTCAAAAGTATACATACAGCAATGTTAATATTTGGTTACATGTCCCTTGGCAAGTTTCACTGCAATAAGGCGCTTTTTTGGTAGCCAGCCACAAGCTTCTGGTTTAATTTTTGACCACTCCTATTGACAAAATTGGTGCAGTTCAGCTAAATTTGTCGGTTTTCTGACGTGGACTTGTTTGTTCAGCATTGTCCACACGTTTAAGTCAGGACTTTGGGAAGGCCATTCTAAAACCTTAGTTCTAGCCTGATTTAGCCATTCTTTTACCACTTTCGACATGTGTTTGGGGTCATTGTCCTGTTGGAACACCCAACTGCGCCCAAGACCCAACATCCGGGCTGATGATTTTAGGTTGTCCTGAAGAATTTGGGGGTAATCCTCCTTTTTCATTGTCACATTTACTCTCTGTAAAGCACCAGTTCCATTGGCAGCAAAACAGGCCCAGAGCATAATACTACCACCTCTATACTTGACGGTAGGCATGGTGTTTCTGGGATTAAAGGCCTCACCTTTTCTCCTCCAAACATATTGCTGGGTATTGTGGCCATACAGCTCAATTTTTGTTTCATCCGATCACGGAACTTTCCTCCAGAAGGTCTTATCTTTGTCCATGTGATGTCAGATGAAACAAAAATTGAGCTGTTTGGCCACAATACCCAGCAATATGTTTGGAAATAATAAAAAATAATAAAAATTATTTTTAAAAAAACAAAAAAACTTGGGACTTCCCGCGGGCTGGATTTTGGACGCTGGCGGGCCGTATCTGTAGTTTGGGGACTGGTCTGGAGCCCCATTAGCCTTTATTTGAACGATTGAAACACCCAAGAACAAAACAGTATTTTGGCATTTTCTGCTCAAATTCTAGACTCACTCTCACTTGTTTAAATACTACGCTCAAGCTGCTTGACCATTGTGTGAATTAAGATGCAATAAACATTTATTGACACATCTATTACGTGTCACTATTATATTGTACAAATGTACCTATTAAAGTGACACATGAGTGGCATTCCACACAGGAATTTTGTTCCGTTTATAATTTCTCAGACGAGGACAACACAATGACTGTCGTTATTTAAATGTTCCAACGAAAAAAAGGTGTGCGACATGGGGATATCCAAATGAGTCGGCGACAACAAACAACTTCTTACCCTTGGAAACCTTTACAGCTGGGTCGGAAAGAGAGAGAATGTGGGAGGAGTCTATTTCCTGCACTGCAGGAAGTTTAGCCCATTGTTATGGGAGGGTTGGGGGCGGGGGGGCAGGTGTATCCACGGAAACTGCAAGATCCCCTTATGAGGATTCCATGCTGACACATGGGTTCGTGAAGACAGGAAGACAAAGAGGAACACCATGGAGGGTTTCTTCCAGGAACTCAAAATAAACAGTGTTTTTCTAGGAAGGCGGCGGTGTATGACTGCAGCATGACAGCGAGCCATGTGTGTGTCTGTTCTCATGTTTTTAAAAGGTTCTGTGGGTAGATAAGGAGAGACACGGCCCATCCATCATCCTCAGATTGTTTTACAACAAGCTGGCATGGGAACACACACATCAGACCACAGAGAGGAAATGAACACTGCAGTATAAACATGCTAGTGATACTCTGTGAAGAGATTCCCCTTTTTTTTTTTTTTTATAAACTAAGGGTCCACCCAGGCGAGCCCATCCTTCATCCAGATGTAGAAGGAGCATTTCTTTCTCTCTTGTGTCTCAGGGGTGTTGGCTTACACCTCTGGGATGCCTTCAGGCCAACTAAGAGGACCTCCCCCGCATTCAGGACTAGCATTGTTAAGACCTCCCCGCAGGACTCTCAGAAGTCAGAATCCTTTCCAGGAAGGTGTGCTACTTGTTAGGATGAATCACACTCATTTAAATAAAATAATCTCTGTTAAACAGGACAACGTGAAGCCACTAAGAGCTTTGGTTCCAAAACAAAAGCCCACAGTGATGACACCTCACCAATTAATTGCCGCACAAGCCTAAAAAGAAGTCAGGCACTACGATAGGTAGGGTGACACAGGAGAAGAGATGTACAATATGAACATTTAATACCACAGTTATGATCCAAATCATCACAATTATTATGAGAGCAATGTGTGTATGTTAACTTTTTAAAAGGCGAAGCCTGTTGCCAAATAACATGTGACATCATTGGGAGTGCGCGCAGAGAGCATCATTTTAGCTTAGCTGTGTCTGTTAGCTTAGCAGGGGCATTTAGAATATTTTCACTTGATTGTGTTAGCCCTAGTTAATAAAGAGATTGAATGTGCTTCGATGGCTGTAGTCTCCTTGTCCACAAATGAAGTATTGTGGGATTGCAAGCCTGTCACTTTAAAGGCCTACTGAAATGATTTTTTTTAATTTAAACGGGGATAGCAGATCTATTCTATGTGTCATACTTGATCATTTCGCGATATTGCCATATTTTTGCTGAAAGGATTTAGTATAGAACAACGACGATAAAGATTGCAACTTTTGGTATCTGATAAAAAAAAGGCTTGCCCCTACCGGAAGTAGCGTGACGTAGTCAGTTGAACATATACGCAAAGTTCCCTATTGTTTACAATGATGGCCGCATGAAGTGAGAGAGATTCGGACCGAGAAAGCGACAATTTCCCCATTAATTTGAGCGAGGATGAAAGATTTGTGGATGAGTAAAGTGCAAGTGAAGGACTAGTGGGGAGTTGAAGCTATTCAGATAGGGAAGATGCTGTGAGAGCCGGGGGGGACCTGATATTCAGCTGGGAATGACTACAACAGTAAATAAACACAAGACATATATATACTCTATTAGCCACAACACAACCAGGCTTATATTTAATATGCCACAAATTAATCCTGCATAAAAACACCTGCGTGTTTGTTACGCTAGCTCCTAGCTCCTCTGCTACCTCCTAGCTCCATAGAACACGCCAATACAATTCAAACACCTGATCAACACACACAATCACTCAGCCCAAAAGACCGTTCACCTAACCCAAGGTTCATAAAGCTTATATATTTTTAAAAAGTTACGTACGTGACGCGCACATACGGTCAAGCTATCAAATGTTTAGCAGCCAAGGCTGCATACTCACGGTACCTGATATTCAGCTGGGAATGACTACAACAGTAAATAAACACAAGACATATATATACTCTATTAGCCACAACACAACCAGGCTTATATTTAATATGCCACAAATTAATCCTGCATAAAAACACCTGCGTGTTTGTTACGCTAGCTCCTAGCTCCTCTGCTAGCTCCTAGCTCCATAGAACACGCCAATACAATTCAAACACCTGATCAACACACACAATCACTCAGCCCAAAAGACCGTTCACCTAACCCAAGGTTCATAAAGCTTATATATTTTAAAAAAGTTACGTACATACACAAAAAAAAGTTGCGCACATACGGTCAAGCGATCAAATGTTTAGAAGCCAAAGCTGCATACTC
Organism: Entelurus aequoreus; assembly: GCF_033978785.1. Lineage (NCBI taxonomy): Eukaryota > Metazoa > Chordata > Actinopteri > Syngnathiformes > Syngnathidae > Entelurus > Entelurus aequoreus. The sequence goes on from NC_084732.1 coordinate 18,241,971, forward strand.
ACAGTAGCACGTCTGCGTCTTTGTCATCCAAATCAAAGTAATCCTGGTAAGAGTCTGTGTTGTCCCAGTTCTCTACAGGCGTCTGTGTATCGAAGTCAAAAGTCCTCCTGGTTAGAGTCTCTGTTATCCGAGTTCTTCCATCTTGACTGCATCTTTCGGGATAGTAAACAAAGAAGCGCCGGCTGTGTACTGTTGTTGCTGACTACGTTCGAAAAATACGTCCATTTCGCACCGACAAATTTCTTCTTTGCTTGCTCAGCTTCCTTCTCCATAATGCAATGAACATGATTGCAACGATTCACGAACACAGATGTCCAGAATACTGTGGAATTATGAAATGAAAACAGAGCTTTTTCGTATTGGCTTCAATGTGGAAGGCATACCCGTGTTCGCCGGTCTACGTCACGCGCATACGTCATCCTCAGAGGCGTTTCGAACCGGAAGTTTAGCGGCAAATTTAAAATGTCACTTTATAAGTTAACCCGGCCGTATTGGCATGTGTTATAATGTTAAGATTTCATCATTGATATATAAACTATCAGACTGCGTGGTCGGTAGTAGTGGGTTTCAGTAGGCCTTTTAATCATTGATTTGTTGTTCATTATTCCCTAGTAGTAGTAGTAGTAGTAGTTAGGGATGATGCTCGAAACCGGTTTTCCCGGTTGTTCGATAAGAAAAGAACCAAGTCCTCGGACTCGAATCCCTTTTTGAGAACTGGTACCCATTATCGAGACCACTATAGTAAAGAAAAAGAGTTGGTTCTTTATTCGAATCCCTGGGAACAAATCCTTTCCAGACAAGAAATGCCCCGTGGGACATCACAAGAAATGACGTCACGTAGCTCAGTCATTTGGCGCAGATGGGGAAAGCAGGAAAAAAATGGACCGGAAAAAGCGCTCCAAGGCATGGCTTCATTTCACCAAAAAAAACGAGGAAGCGGCAATATGCAATTATTGCCAGGCTTCGCTCTCGTGTAAGGGGGGGGGAAGCACAACAAGCGTGTCATGTCTTCGACACGTGTTGAAGCAGCGGCAGAGACGACGAAGAATGCCCTTCTGCCAGCTGCCCAAGTCCCAGCTAGTGGCGGTGACGCCGGTGAGTAACTAACGTTAACTGTTGCCGGTTAATTTCCATATCTGCTCCCTTGTAGTAAAGTTACCTCTTATGTCAACCAGGACTGCAGTAATGTTAGCTAGACTAACGTTACCTAAGCATAGTCAGTGGCTAACGGTAACGTTAACGTGAGCCTTTTTGTATGTGTCTGATAACGTTAACGTTATCTTGTAGCCTACACCACGACAGAGTTTGCAAGTCTGTATAATAAACTAGTGCTTTCTTTATTTCTTTAGTTTATTTGGAACATGAACACACTTACAGTATAATACATCACAGTTTCATATCATTTCACTTTACAGGAGTAGGAAGAAGTAAAGCTTATTTAATCCTACCCCTTTCCCACTTCATAGCATTTACAAATATATACATCATTTACTGACCTTTTTATAATAAAATATCTGTGAATTAGTATATACAACAGTTTTGTAATATGTAATTAATTAATTCAGTCATTATTAATATACAGAGATTAAGAATATCTTATTTTCAATAAGGTTGAAAGAATTTCTCATAATTTTTCTTCTTTGTAAGCACTATTCATTTGAACAACCTCTTAAACTGGATCATATCAGTACAATGTTTAACTTCTTTACTTAATCCATTCCATCATTTAATTCCACATCATTTTAGCTGTTTGCAATTTTACCAAATCATCGATCTTTAACATATTTGACTCAATAAATAAAGTGTTTGTATGTTCCCTATATACAACATTATGTATCAGTCTAATTAATTTTTTTTGTAACACGGTCAACGACTGTAGCGCACATTTGTAGTTATTTCCCCACATTTCTGCACGATAACTCAGATATGGTAATACTATAGTAGCGAGCAGTAGAGAATTTGTGTGTTTTTTTCCACATACAACAACCTATCTGGACTCGATAAGAGAATCGATAAGGAATCGGTTCGATAAGAGGATTCGATAATAGGCTCAAACTCGATAATTTCTTATCAAACATCATCCCTAGTAGTAGTAGTGTGTATGTGCCTACATGTTGTTTGCTGTGTGATGTTGCCACTTCCTAATCAATATCAAGTTAAAGGCCTACTGAAACCCACTACTACCGACCACACAGTCTGATAGTTTATATATCAATGATGAAATCTTAACATTGCAACACATGCCAATACGGCCGGGTTAACTTATAAAGTGCAATTTTAAATTTGCCGCTAAACTTCCGGTTGAAAACTCCTTTGGAGGATGACGTATGCGTGTGACGTAGCCAGTGAAACAGAGGTATGGCTCCCCCATTGACGCCAATACAAACTGGCTCAGTTTTCATCTCATTATTCCACAGTATTCTGGACATTTGTGTTGGTGAATCTGTTGTAATTTGTTCATTGCATTATGGAGAAAGAAGCTGAGCAAGCAAAGAAGAAAGTGGTCGGTGCGAAGCGGAGTATTTTGCGAGGGAAGTCAGCAACACAACACAGCCGGCGTTTCATTGTTTACATTCCCGAAAGATGCAGTCAAGATCGAAGAACTCGGACAACAGAGACTCTTACCAGGAGGACTTTGACTTCGATACACAGACGCCTGTAGAGAACTGGGACAACACAGACTCTTACCAGGATTACTTTGATTTGGATACACATACGCAGACGCGGTACCGTGAGTACGCAGCTGCGCTTCCAAACATTTGATCACTTGCCCGTACGTGCGTGTCACGTACGTAACTTTGGTTAAATATATAAGCTTTATGAACCTTGGGTTAGGTGAACGGTCCTTTGGGCTGAGTGAGTGTGTGTTGTGCAGGTGTTTCAATTGTATTGGCGGGTTATATGGACGGGAGCTAGTAGCTAGGAGCTAGCATAACAAACACCTAGGTGTTTTTATGCGAGTTTAATTTGTGGCATATTAAATATAAGCCTGGTTGTGTTGTGGCTAATAGAGTATATATATGTCTTGTGTTTATTTACTGTTGTAGTCATTCCCAGCTGAATATCAGGTCACCCCCGGCTCTCACAGCATCTTCCCTATCTGAATCGCTTCCACTCCCCACTAGTCCTTCACTTGCACTTTCCTCATCCACAAATCTTTCATCCTCCTTCAAATTAATGGGGAAATTGTCGCTTTCTCAGTCTGAATCGCTCTCACTTCTGGCCGCCATCACTGTAAACAATAGGGAACTTTGCGGAAATGTTCAACTGACTACGTCACGCTACTTCCGGTAGGGGCAAGGCTTTTTTTTGTCAGATACCAAAAGTTGCGATCTTTATCGTCGTTGTTCTCTACTAAATTCTTTCAGCAAAAATATGGCAATATTGCGAAATTATCAAGTATGACACATAGAATAGATCTGCTATCCCCGTTTAAATAAAAAAAATTCATTTCAGTAGGCCTTTAATTTTAGAGTGGTACCGTAATGTTTTTGTTGCTTTCATTTGTAAAAACTTATTTTCTGCTTTGAATTTGCTGTGATTCTGACGCTATCTTAGGCTACATTCGCACTGCAGGGTCGGATGTCGGATGATTTTAATTTTCCTGAGGGAACTCTCCCGAAGGAATCAATAAAGTACTATCTATCTATCTATGTCCCATTCTGATTTTTTTTTGTCAAATCCCATCTTTTTAGTGGCCGTTCACATTACAAAAATAATGCGATTTCGAATGTGAATGCAATCTGACTCGGATGCGGACATGACGTCATAAGTACTGCAGTGTTTGAAGAAGTCAAATTGCTTCAGCTCTAATTGGTCTCAGTACTAGCACATTTGTAGCAATTTCAAGGATTTTGTGCAAAGTGCAAAGTCAACATTTTCTGAATCGAATTATTGCGTGTAGAAGATGAAGAAAGAAAGAGGACAAGTATTTTGGCTCTGGCAGTTTTACGGGATATTTTGATTTGATGTCTGCTTGAAGAGTGTGTCTGTGGGTGAGCAGTTGGACACAGGAGTGGTGGAATTGATCTCTTTTCTACTTCGTTGTCAACTATTTATTTTCTATCCTTCTATTTTGGTGAATAATTATGACGCATATCGCTTTCTGATGACGTTCTGGTCGGATGATGAATGCGACCGGAGGGAGAGAGCATCGCATATATATCCGATTTTTTTTCACATACTAAAGATAATTTCACAAAAAATTTTTGGAATTGCACTGTTCACACTGACATGAAAAAATCCGATACAGGTTGCATATGGGCAAAAAAAACAGAATTGACTTGCAGTGTGAACAAGACCCTTTTTGACATACAACATCATCAAAACTAGCTTGCCACATAAAATCAAATGCATCGGTAATGGCGTTATAACGTATACAGTACTAGTACTAGTAAAAGTAACGCAGTTTTATTGTAACATCGTTTTTACCAACACTGATCCGTACTATCGTTCATTGTTACATCCCTACACATACCCTACTGATTTGAAAGCCACTTCTTGTGTATATTTCTCTTGTCTTGCTTGTCGTAAAAAATAATAATAGAAAGAGCAAAGTCGCAAAAAAATCCTGCTCTTGTGAAGCATGCTTAGGCACTCGCATGATGTGCAGGACGTCGTGGCCTTGGAATTTGTGATGCTTCATAGGCATAAGTTACTACCACTGATGGTGGCTAAAACAAATCCACCGCACAGCACGTAAAGGGTTTATTAGACGAATGGTTATAAAAAAAAAAAAAGCTTCATGAATCATCAAAAACTACAAATGTTGTTGATACTTGTTCGTTAAATAACACCAAAAAAGTCCCTTTTTTCACAAATAGCAACCAAGCATATATTTTGAAAGGCCTTCTTTGGACCTCGTGGTTAGCATGAAGGCTGCACAGTCAGGAGATCTGGGTTGGAATCTCCATTTGTGTCAAGTTTGCATGTTCTGTTCATGTTTTGACCGTGCGTGTGCGGGTTTTCTCCTGGTACACCGTCTTGCACACACATTCCAAAAATATGTGTGAATGGTTGCTGGTTTATATGTGCCCTGCGATTGGCTGACAAACAGTGCTGGGTGGGTGAACCCCGCTTCTCGCCTGAAGTCAGCTGGGATAGGCTCCAGCGTACCCAGGCCGTGACCCCAGTGAGGATAAGCGTTAGAGAAAATTGATTGGTCTCTTTTGGCCTTGATACATTTTTAGGGAAACATCCTAAATAATAATAATAAGCAATACTATTTCTATAAAAACAGTACATTTAAAAATTCACACAATTATATTTTAGCAAAAGAAATATTGTTTCGGCTTCAGAGCTCACAGAAACAATACAAAGATTTTTGATAACTATCAATGCTGTTAATTTCAGGGAGCTGTGACGTAACCCACACAACAAATGCTGTGCTAAGCTAAAATTTGTATAACCTTTTTTCGGTGTGGAGCCTTCTTTGCTACGTTCTGAAGCGAGCCATATTTAAGTTTTATTTTTAGAATATGCCGAGGGACAATAAAAAGTGAGTTGCAGGCTGCAAATGGTCCCCTAATTCGCACTTTGGGCATTCTGGTTTTGGACCATATATGTGCAGATTTATTTTTTTAAGTTTACTTTGAGTTTTGGCTACTGAACTAATCCAGCTCTGAGGGTCTCCCCTGTATAATGAAAGCATGCGCGAACCACAAAAATGTGCTACTATTTTCTGGTAAACGAGGCTGCAGCCGTTGTGTACTCACCAGCCCAGCCTGAGCAAACAGCAGCTGTACAGCAGTCTTGCAGGCTCCTCTCCAGCTAGACGGACACACTTGGTTGAGCACCTCGGTGACAGGGGAGTCATCTCTTGTGGTAACCCCGTTTTGGCCCAGTGCCTCCTTAATGAGCTGCAGCATCGTTTGCTGAGAGGACACGGCAAATGTTTTTTTTTGTCATTTACAGAGGCAATTCGAACTTTCAGGACGATAGGGAAGAAGCGGCCATACCATTTTCAGTTTGAGGTTCTCGGCCGCCGACTCGTTGAAGGAAACTCCTTTGAGGAAGTGCGAGCCGATCTGCACGGGGATGGTGGGCAGCTCGCACTGGATGGGCTGGGAGGTGGTCTGCATCCTACCTGCCTGCTGCGCCTCCGCCTCACTACAGCAGCTCTGTGACCACAACAGACAACAAACAACATTTTAGCTTTAACCAGTATACATTATGTGCATTATACACAATAAAACAAATCTATTAGGGATGTAACGATAAACGGTAATAATGATAACCGCATACTAACCGACTCCACGGTTAGTAATACCGATTCAAATTAAAATGAGCAAAAAAACATTTATCAAACCACACTTTGATAAACTAACGGACTGACGAGCGCTAGCTTATTATAAATGCTAACATGACTACGAAACAAATTAAAAAGTAATTAAGATATTCAATTGTGTACATTGAACCTACAGGCTGTGCTGTCTTAGCACAGAGTGATCAATATATACCCAAAGGAATATGACACAGACATAGTTGGGCTTTATAAACAAAGTTATTAACACAGACGAGGTGTCAAGAACAAGAAGTGACCTCTTCAAATGAACCGGAAATGAAGCCAAGTGAACACTGAAGTGATCTTTATCAATACAATCTTTTAAACACTTTTACAAATTCAAATGGAAGACGGTAACATATTCAAACATTCAAATAAAAATATGGCTCTTAAAATGAGCAGCGGGCCAAAAATAGCCCTGTAGACACACCTGAGTTACAGTGTCCACTTGTGAGAGATGGCTCACCTGTAAGGCTGTCTCCACACATTTGGGGTTAAGGTGGAAACCCGCCTTCAGCGCGTACTCGTTGTGACCCAGACTCTCCAGCGCTGCCCTGTATGCCTGCAGAGGGCACAGGGACACACATCATTACATCTTCAACAACATTCTGGTAGGTGTATGGAGGTTAATTTGTCTTAATTAGGAAAGCTTTTTTTTGACACTGAATTTATGTAACTTAATTTTTTTGCGTTTGAATTTTGTGGACTGAATTTTTTTTACATCAAATTATGTGGACAATTGTATTCAATAACAATTTTAAAATTATGTTTGTTAAAATAGTGTTTTAAAATTCAGTGTGTAAAAATTTAGTGTGAAAAAAATCAATGAATAAAAAATTCAGTGCAGAAAAACCAGCCAATGAGGTGCTTCAGTCTTAATTTGCCGAAAGTGGGTCTTGCGTTTTGAAGCAACAAATATTTCTGCGCTCAATTTTTTTTTACTCTGAATTTTTATACGCTGACTTTTTTAGACCAAATTTTTCTGCACTGAGCTTTTTTACACTGATTTTTTATGCACAATTTTTTCTGCACTGAATTTTTCTGCAATACTTTTTTTCTGCACTGGATTATTTTCACACTAATTTTTTCATTTTTTACAATTTTTTTTTTTTACATTGAATTTTTACAAATTCAATTTTAAAACGCTGTACTTTAAGAAAGTGTTTCCTGCCTTTTAACCGAGTGCACTGGGATGGGCTCCATCCCCCCTGCAACCTCGAAAGGGACGGTAGAAAATGGATGGCTGGATTAATTTCTAAACACAGAAATTTTGCTAAGAAAAAAAAATGTAAATGAAATTGTGAACATAATTTCATTCAAAAATTTTAGATCACAAAATTAAAAAAATTACATAATACATAAATTCAGTGTCCAAAAAACCTTTTGTAATAAAGACACAAATTAACCTCGATAAATGTGCACTTGAACAAGACACTCATCTCTTGATTATTACCTGTAAGGCGTTGTCTATCTTCATGTTGAGCTCCTTCAGCTGGTGTTCTGGGATGTTGGTGTTGTGAGAGCAGAAGAGCTGCTGAACCTGAAGGCCTGCCAGGCAGCCGTCACGACCCCTCTCTCGCAGTCTCGACGTGGCCTGGGGGTGTGGCAATATTCGGAATCAAGTTTTGACTGGTGCACTGCTTAAATTATTTGTAGCTTTTTTGCTTGACTAATACATGAGATTTTTTTACAAAAGGTTCATTTGAAATCTGAGACATTCTCAGAATCTGGAACTTTTTTAGATAGCTGAAACATGAGTGGGATTCCTGGCAATGTCTCTCCATATAAAACGCCTCTAAGCCAGGCCTGACTACAAACCACACCACAGCACAGCAGACCAATCATACTACATTGTACTGTGTCGACAGCTTGTTGATGTCATCATGTACCATATTTTTTTTGTTAGCAAAAAGTACTGCGCCAGCAGTTGTCGACATACATGGACGAACACTTTTGTCGACATGAAATGTGAGAACCAAAGAAAGGGTCAGTTTTACGAAACATGAAAAAATTAGGCCGTTTATGTCCACGTTAGGGTGGCACGATAAAGACTATACACAATGATATAAATCTGGGCGACAATAGAGCTTTTAATACTATCGTCATATCGTGAAAATGCATTTTGTTGACCGGTTGTAAGTTCAAACCCCAGCCGAGTCATACCAAAGACTATAAAAATGGGACCTATTACCTCCCTGCTTGGCACTCAGCATTAAGGGTTGGAATTGGGGGTTAAATCACCAAAAGTGATTCCCGGGCGCGGCACTGCTGCTGCCCACTGCTCCCTTCAACTCCCAGGGGGGTGAACAAGGGGATGGGTCAAATGCAGAGGACAAATTTCACCACACCTAGTGTGTGGTACTTTAACTTTAACATTCTAGCTCTGTTTGTCAAATTTGACAGCAGGCGTCCTCAACGCATTGGAGCGTAGGAGGATATATATATACATATATATATATATATATATATATACATATATATATATATATATATATATATATATATATATATATATATATATATATATATATATATATATATATATAAAAACATTTTTAAAAAGCTAACCGCAAAGCCTGAGCGCTGAATATTAACAGGCATGGGCGGTTTGTTACAAATATCAACACTAACAAGTACAGTATTAGTATATGGTTGCTACTTCAATGATTAAATCAATATTTCTATTGACACAAAACCCATTTTTGGTAGTTTGTTATCGTTTACAAATTCAGGAACTTGAAGCCGATTTAAAAATTGATAATTAAAATAAATATACATAAAATAAAAAAATGACTATTATGAATATTGCATAAAAGGAATAAGAAAATAATTTAAATATTTAATTGTAAATAATTTGTTACACTGCCATCATGTGTTTCTTCTGTCTGGTTATAACTGATCAAACATTTAATAATTCAAAACTAAATTTGGGGTAGAAATCACATGACCTACCAAAAGTCATAAGTCAATACTTTTGGTTTTGATTATGTTGACAACCACGTATGTCTGGCAGTCTAATGAGCGTCAACATAAACAGTCTTCAATAAATACATTCAAGCCATTAAATGGGCCAAATTAGCAGAGCATTACTGAGAGCCACTCCCTTATATGAGCATGGAGGAAGTGGAATATAGATTCAAGCAACATACCTCCGCTGCACCTTTCCACAAGCGGGAGGCTTCCTCCAGCTCAGTTAGTGGCCCCATTTCGGCGCTTTGGGAGCGGGTGTTGGCGGAGCGCTCCTGGGCCTGAGCCAGGGCCTCTGCTAGGCAAGACTGGGCCACGGGCTGGACCTTCTGCAGGGTCTGCGACAGGAACTGGAAGTGAACCTGCATCACTGTCAGGAAGCACCGACCCAGTACCTGGAAGGAAGAACGGCAAAATTAGCTTGCAAAACGCGGCTGTCTGGTGCTTTGCGGGGCGCAGAAACATAAAGAGCGACAAAAACACATCAGGAAAGAAAAGTAATTAGCTATTTATTGGAGTAGCTTCTTCGCAACATACCGTTATATTCACAGTGCAGGAAGGACGGAGTCACTTCTCCCCCCAACAATAACACTTTATACCACATAATTGTAAATACTGAAATATTTATATATTGTATTGTAATTGTTTGGTATGCTGTGTGTTACTATCAATCAATCAATCAATCAATGTACTATGGTGTTATTGTTCCTACTTTCCCTGTATGTTTTACTCTTTCGCTCCATTTTTTATGAAGTCATGTTTACTTTTTGACCTGTTCCTGCTGTATGCTCATTTTACACTGCAGCTGTGGAATTCACCTAACCGAAAACAGCTTTGATTTGAACTGTCAGAGAGGAATTAATTTACCAATACTTAATGCATGTTGTACAATCTGGGGCATGTACGTATTTGTTAGAGGTCAAAATTAAGAGATTTCATGATCCAAATTGTATGCAGACACTTTGACAACAAGTCTTTTTAATGCCGCTATTAATTGTTGCGAGGACGGTCGCCACTTTAAGCTTATTTTGTTGTCCCACTATCGGAAGACAAGAAACAGGACACCCTCCAGTTACCCACGGTGACAGCTTTTCTTTTTCACGTAGCTGCTGAAAATATCTCAGGGTAGTAAAAGACCAGAGACAAGTTGACTCACTTCTGAAGGGGGCCACAGGTCACAGTTATGTTTAGTTAGACAAAATGCAAGGATAGTACGCGGGGCCCGCGTAACTAGTAAAGCAAAAATATTATCTGAATAGAAGAAACTGGAAATATATACACATATATATATATACACATATATAATATACATACATATAGACATACATATATATAAAAAAATGATAAATGGGTTATACTTGTATAGCGCTTTTCTACCTTCAAGGTACTCAAAGCGCTTTGACAGTATTTCCACATTCACCCATTCACACACATTCACACTGATGGAGGGAGCTGCCATGCAAGGCGCTACCAGCACCCATCAGGAGCAAGGGTGAAGTGTCTTGCCCAAGGACACAACGGACGTGACTATGATGGTAGAAGGTGGGGATTGAACCCCAGTAACCAGCAACCCTCCGATTGCTGGCACGGCCACTCTACCAACTTCGCCACACCGTCCCCATATACACATACATACATATATATACATACATACATAT